>NC_030853.1:4175221-4211883 GCF_000208745.1 Theobroma cacao
ATGAAAGTTGACACATTGTACTTTGAAAATTTTCATGAATTTTAGGTTGATTTTATTAGTTTAGCAAGATGGTTTTTTGTTGAGTGAGGAAAAATGGTTCTCTTGTTGCTCTGTTTTCACTGCAGCAAAATTCATGCTCGTTGTAGCGAAAAACTCTGGGGTTTGGAGGGGTTTTAAATAGGAATGAACTAAATTGCATTATTTTGAAACAACTGCATCATGATTTTAAATTTTCCCTAATTGTTGCTTGTTCCCTTCCTTGTTCACTCACTAGGTTTATACTCACCATTTTCAAATTCATGTTTTCAGATCACGAGGCAGCCGATAATTAGGACGAGGTGTCCTTGTAGACCTGTGTCCATCTTTTGGTAGGTGTCTCGGCATTCGGTAGCTGTATATTCATCCGAGTCACTCCGCTGGAAGTCGAGTATTATTTTGTTATGTATAGATGAATTTAATGTAAATTTTAAAAGAGTAATGCCAGTACGAGTTGGCAATGTATATCACTATTTTGATTCAAAGTCATGAAATAGGACTTAGTGATAATAAATAGAATCATAAGTAAGATAAATAATAGGCTTGCTTGGGTTTAGTGGATTACGTCCATTGGACCCATGCACCGGTCATGACCCGAAATTTGGGTCGTGACACTTTGAGGTTTTAAAACAAGAGCTGGAAAACAAGTCTGAAGCTTTGCAAATAATTCTTGACGAAAACACAGCTCTTAAATGTTTAAAAAATGAATCTTCAAAAAGAGATGTATACCACAATAAAAATTCAGCTAAAGCATTACCTAGATGTCATAATTGTGGTAAACATGGTCATTTATAATATGATTGTTTTAAGAAAAGAAAAGTGCAAAAAGTTAAGAAAATTTGGGTTCCTAAGGGATCCTATGTTGCAACTAACACTCAAGGATCCATCAAAGTATAGGTACCTATAAAGAAAAACTGAAATTCTGTTTTGTAGGTTGAGCTGGACTTAAAGGAGAGATGTTCAAGAGCTCAACTCAAGAGGAAATAGCCTTGGTACTTGGACAGTGGCTGTTCACGGCACGTGACAGGACATGAAATACTGTTTGCTCAACTAGATAAGAGAAAGGGAGGAACCGTATCCTTTGGAGATGATTTAAAAAGTAGAATCCATGGTATAGGTACGGTTGGTAAAAATTCCCAAACTCAAATCAGTCATGTGTTGTTGGTTAAAGGCTTAAAACATAATTTGCTAAGTATTAGTCAACTATGTGATAAAGGATTTAAAGTATGTTTTGATTCAACTAAGTGTGAAGTGATATATATGAGTACAAATAAAATCTCATTTATAGGAAATAGATTGAAGAATATGTATGTAATTTTTCTTGAAGATCTTGAAGTAAATAGTGAAGTACGCCTTATTGCAAATGCTGAAAATGATAGCTGGTTATGGCATAGAAGATTAGAACATGTAAGTTTGCATACTATGTCAAAATTGATTAGAAAGAATCTAGTGGTTGGGCTACTAGATTTAAAATTTGAAAATAATAGGATATGTGATGCTTGCCAACTAGGAAAACAAGTTAGAACATCTTTTAAGACTAATAAGATAGTGTCAACATCTAGACCTCTTGAATTGTTACACATTGATCTATTTGGTCCAATAAGCACAACTAGCTTAGGAGGAAAATCTTATGGTTTTGTAATAGTTGATGACTATTCTAGATATACTTGGGTGTATTTTCTTACTCATGAGAATGATGCTCTACAAGCATTCTTAAGTCATTGGAAGAAAGTAGAAAATGAAAAAGGACTAGCTATAGTTAGCATAAGGAGTGATCATGGAGGAGAATTTGAAAATAATGAGTTTGAAAAGTTTTGCAATGAAAAGGGGTTGGATCACAATTTTTCTGCACCTAGAATACCCCAGCAAAATGGAGTTGTAGAGAGAAAAAATCGAACCCTAAAAGAAATGGCTAGGACTATGTTATGTGAGAACAACCTACCTAAATATCTTTGGGCTGAGGCAGTAAATACAGCAGCTTATATTCTTAATAGAGTCTTAATAAGACCCTTGATTTCAAAGACACCATACAAACTTTATAAAGGTAGGAAGCCAAATATTTCTCACCTTAGGAGTTTTGGCTGTAAATGCTTTGTATTGAACAATGGAAAACAGCCCCTAGGGAAGTTTGATGCAAAGAGTGATGAAGCAATATTTTTAGGATATGAATTAAATTGAAAGGCCTATAGGGTTTTTAACAAAAGGACTTTAGCTGTTGAAGAATCAGTTCATGTAGTTTTTGATGAGTCAAATGCTTTACAAAAAGAAGTTCATGATGATGATGACGATGTAGAAATCCTAGAAAAACAAATGGAGGAAATGAGCTTAGAGAACAACAAAAATAATGAAGAAAGCTCACCTAGAAGAGAAAATGAAACTCCACCTCTAGAAAATCTGCAAAGAGCAGAAAATCAGCATGATGATCTTCCAAGGAGTTGGAGGTTTGTAAGAGACCACCCACAAGACCAAATAATAGGTGATATTTCACAAGGAGTTAGAACTAGAAAAGCAACAAGAGAAACTTGTGAGTTTTCAGCTTTTATATCTCAAATTGAACCTAAAAACTTTGAAGAAGCTAAAAAAGAGGAAAGTTGGATAATGGCCATGCAAGAAGAACTTGATCAGTTTGTAAGGAGTCGTGTATGGTCATTGGTACCTAGACCTTCAAATCACCCTATTGTTGGTACAAAATGGGTATTCAGAAATAAGGTAGATGAGCAAGGAAATGTAGCTAAAAATAAAGCTAGGCTTGTAGCTAAAGGACACAACCAAGAAGAAGGAATAGATTATGATGAAACCTTTACTCCCGTTGCTAGGATTGAAGCCATAAGGTTGTTGCTAGCTTTTGCATGTTTCATGAATTTTAAATTGTTCCAAATGGATGTAAAAAGTGCATTCTTAAATGGATTAATTCAAGAAGAAGTATATGTAGAACAACCATCTGGTTTTGAAGACTTTGGAAAATCTGATTATGTTTTCAAACTTCATAAAGCCTTGTATGGATTGAAACAAACTCCTAGAGCTTGGTATGAGAGGCTTTCAAAATTTCTAGTTGAGAAAGGGTATGATAGAGGTAGCATTGATACTACATTGTTTATTAAGAGATATCTAAATGATTTAATTGTTGTACAAATATATGTGGATGGCATTGTATTTGGTGCAACTAATGAGGCTTTATGCAAGAACTTTGCTAAGGAAATGTAGGGTGAACTTGAGATGAGCATGATGGGAGAGTTGAGATACTTCCTTGGTCTTCAAATCAAACAAAGTGAGGAAGGAATCTTCATCAACCAAGAAAGATACACTCATGATATGCTCAAGAAATTCGACATGCTGAAGCTGAAATCAATTTCCACACCAATAAGTCCATCCACGAAACTCGACTTAGATGGAAAAAGGTAAGGATGTAGATCAAAAGCTCTATAGAGGTATGATCGGCTTTCTTTTATACTTAACAACAATTAGACCAGATATTCAGTTTAGTGTGTGCTTATGTGCTAGATTTCAGTAACAGCCTAAAGAAACATACCTAACAGCTGTTAAGAGAATTTTTAGATACCTCATAGACACTCAAGGACTAAGAATATGGAACTCTAGAGACTCAACTCTTAGCTTAGTTGGATATTCAGATGCTGACTTTGCTAGCAGCAGAACTGATAGGAGAAGCACTAGTGGAACATGCCAATTTTTAGGAAGCATGCTTGTGTCTTGGTCCAGCAAGAAGCAAAATTCAGTAGCTTTGTCAACAGCCGAAGTAGAGTATGTATCATTAGGTAATTGCTGTGCACAAATCCTTTGGATCAAGCAACAATTAAAAGATTATGGAATAACTATGCATAATGAACCAATATACTGTGATAACACAAGTGCAATCAATATATCAAGAAACCCTGTGCAGCACTCTAGGACAAAGCACATTGAAATAAGACACCATTTTATTAGAGACCATGTAGTGAAAAATGATATTAAGATAGAATTTGTGAACACTTTACATCAATTAGCAGACGTTTTTACCAAACCTCTGAATGAAGATAAATTCTGTGAGATTAGAAGAAATTTAGGGATGATTAGTATGAAGGAATTATAGGAAAACCTTTGGCTCTCAAATAGAAAACAAAGTGCATTTAGTCGACCAAGGAAATCTTAGTCAACTAAGAGTGGTCTGACAACATTAAATACTAAGACTCAGTCAATTTAGAGAAATAAGAGTAAAATGTGGTAAAAATTTGGGTTTATCGGGTGCAAAAAGAATGAAGAAATACTGCCAAAGATAAATAACCAAAAATTTTAGAGGGAAATTTAAAATTATGAAGAAATAAAAGTAGGGCAGTACTTAAGGGAAGGTGAGCAGTTTTTTCTGAGTAATAACTACTGACTACCTCTTATTTCCTCTCCCATGAAATCCGTTGCTCTAAAAACAAAAACCTAAACCTTCCTATTTGCCTCTGAAACCTACTGAAACCCTCAGAAATTTTTGGAACCAAAATGGCTAGAAAATCTCAAAGTAAAGAGATATCAGAAACGAAGAAAGGGAAAAGGCTAATGGAGGAACGAATAGGAACAGAAAGTCTGAAGAAGAAACAAAAAATCATGCCTGCTTCAGTCAAAGAAATATCCAAAAAACTAAGATAAAAGAAGTAGAAAACTGACAAAAAGAAAGAAACAGAACCCTCACTCCACAAAGGTACCAGTTTTTCTTCTTCGAAGTTTAGGAATAAGTTGCATGAATATAGGTTCAAAAATATCGAGAATGCACCAGTCTCCTGTCAAAAATTTGTTGATTGGAAGAGTTTTAAGGAAAATATAGAAATCCAGACTGGTTTATCTAAGTACTTTGATGAACTGAAACTAAAAAGGTACAACACCTTTAAGAATAGGTCTTACAGTCCAAGTTTGGTTAAAGAATTCTATTCTGGTATTGCTTTGAAAGGAAAGGAATTAATAGATTCTGATGATTATGATGAAGATGGTTTGAATGTTTATCTGAATGGAAAAGAATTTGTTGTAACTGCTGAAGATTTAGGAAACTTGTTGGAAATAGAATGCAAAGAAGGAGAGTATAAGCTCCCTGAAAAATATGATCCATCCTCATTGTAGGAGATCATCACTGGAAGGAAAGAACAATATTCTTCAAAAAGCAATTCAGGTCTGATAATCAGTCCTCAGATTAGGATTTTACACTATTTTACAACAACCAACATTCAAGGTAGAAGTGGAAGCCTTAGCTACATTAGCCTCCAAGACCTTTGGCTGATGGAGCATACCTTCAACAAGGTATCTCTGAATCTGGGAAGATTTATGATTAAAAAAATGTGAAGTGCCTACAGACTTGATAAGGTTAATCTGCTGTATGGGAATGTAATTACATTCCTTGTGCAGAAAAAGGGGATATGGGCAAAGAGGTATGATATGGACCTAGAAAAAACCAGAGATCAAGCTATTTATTATGGGAGCTTGGTTAAAATGGGGTACATACTTGATGGGGAAAGATTCATTAAGACCCCTAAGACTAGTCCAAGAAAAGAACACAGCCTACCTGCTCAACCTGAATAAGCCCTTTCCAAATTCTCAAATGAAGTAATTTTTAATTTGCTCATGAAGATTGATGGAAAGCTGACTGACCAAGGAAAAAAGATACAAAAATTGAAGAGAAAATCACTGAGTTGGAAAACAAGCTGAAGGAGAAGGAAAGCATTCTATCTGAACTTGTGGCTGTAGACAACTTTGCAACATCTAGCACTGCACCAGCACAGCAAGGTGCTGAAGGTTTAGTTTAGCCAACAGAAAAATCTACTCCTCATGTTGAAAGTTATGGCTTTCAAGCTGAAGGTTCCACCTACAAATCTGCCAGTCTTGTTTTGCAAATTGAAGACTCTCCTCAA
Source organism: Theobroma cacao (assembly GCF_000208745.1). Classification (NCBI taxonomy): domain Eukaryota; kingdom Viridiplantae; phylum Streptophyta; class Magnoliopsida; order Malvales; family Malvaceae; genus Theobroma; species Theobroma cacao. Next base: position 4,181,140 of record NC_030853.1, read on the forward strand.
AGGGTTGATCAGCTAGCCAAGACATCTTCTTTTGAACCTCAAAGCAAAAATGATTCAGAACAAAGGACAGAAATAGTTGATTCAGGGACAAAGAAACAGCAAGCTTCTCCTCCAAATTCAGAGGAAGTTTCCATCATGGATATCTTCCACCAAATGGTTAAGGAGGGACAAGCTAAAAAAGACACTGCCAGGACAAAAACTCAAAAGGATGGTTAAGATGTAGGAAAAGGAAAGAAACCTCCATTAGCTACTAGAGTAAAGGCAAAAGCAGAAAAAGCAAAGCCACTACAACACCACCAATTGAGGCAAAACCACCAATTAAAGACACGAAGACTATGCCAACCAAGACAGATTTTCTCAAAAGAAGAAAGTGTAAAACCCGACCCTATAAACACATGTCATGACATACATGCACTGAGTAGCATGTTATTACGCTAGGAAAGCCCCTAAGAATAGACGAAACCCGGTATTGTACCTAACGGTACACTTGAGTTGATTTAACCTCGAACTAGTTCAAATAGGAATCGTAGGATAAAATTTAATATTTTATAGTCCAGGAATGACTAAAAATGATTGTTTGGAGTTTGAGGGTTCATTTGGGAAAAAATTTAAAATTTTGATGTTTAGGGGTAAAATCATCATTTTGCCACTTAAAATAATAATTTGATCATGGAGTGAAAATTTTGATCAAGATTAACTATTTGGAGTATAATTTAATGATAGGAAGTGAAAAAATTCAATTTCGGTAATTTTTGGAACATAGGGGCAAAACGGTAATTTTGTCACACCGGGGTAAAACCATAATTTTCACCACCCAAAACTTGTCAAAATCATAGGATTTATTTATTTTTGGTATGAATAACTATGGTATTTTAAGTGGTGAAAAAATTTGAAGTTTAAAGGATGAAATTTTAAAAACGGGCCAATGGAAAAGTGATACATGGCACTTTTTAATGATTTAATATTATTTTAAAGGAAAATCAGCTCATTTAAACCCCACATCAGGTGATGGTCGGCCATAAGGAGAAAATAAGAGAGAAAATAGAGAGGAAAGGAAGAAAAGAGAAAAACAAAAGGAAAACTAGAAAATTCAAAGGGGAATTCACGTTTTTTGTCCGTTTACGCCTCTAACGGTAAGATTTTTCGACTTTAGCTTGATTTCTACCTTTCCTATGCCCTTGTTTCCATTTAGCATGCTTGAGGAGAGAGATCAAAAAGTGATACCAAGGGCTGGCTGAATTTCAAGGGGAAGGATTTTGAAATTTTTATGTTTTGATTCTTAGTTAAATTGGTAGTTTTAGTTAGTTAAATGTGTATAGAAATCAAATAGGGCAAGAAAACATGAAATTCTCACAATACCCACCCTTGGTCGAATATTCAGTGATGTACAATGATGATGAACTGAATTTTATTCTAAGAGAAATGAAGAGAAAATGATGAAAAATGGTTAAATGTGATAGAAAAACAAAGTGGAAAATTAACCGAGTTAATGTCCCATTTTTGATCGAATTTTCCAAGGAGGAAAGTGAGCTGATTTTGGTAATTTTAGAGGGTTATTGGCTTATATTTAATGGTTAGAAATGTTGGAGAGAAAATGGGACAATTTAGAGCTAAAATGAAGCGCGTTAGCAATTTATTGGGTAAAGTGCCAAAAATAGGTTAATACCGCTTTTAAGCCGTTTTAGGCTATTGCATTTCATACCGAGCATTAGTATAGGATTTAAGTCAATTATATAGTGATTTAGCATCAATGTGGTGAATTGTGTAATTTTTGCAAAGTGTCTAGGAGGAGAGCCTTTGGGTAAAGGCAAGGAAGTCGTACCCGACGAACAATGATTGGGGCACCTAGAAAGCATTTAATTTATACAAACTGTGAGTAAACCTATTATTATTGTAAATTATCTAGAGTTTATTTTTAAATGCTCTTTATGTATTTTATGAAACGAAAATGAGATTAAAATGGGACTTTTGATATTTTAGAAATAAATGTGACAAATAAATATATTGTGTTGATTATATGAAATAAGAAACTTTTGATCATGAAATTGAGTAATTGGAGGCTGTAAATTGTCTTGAAAAATATATTTTCCTATGAATGGCTTATGATATATGAGTATATGTAGCTATATTTTATAATTGCATTGGGAATTTATGTAAGCTGTCTTTTACTATGCAGGCTGGATAAATAAATAAAAGCCACGTTATATTGTCAAAATTTTATTAAAATTGATGGGTTTAGTCACTGTAGTGATGGGTTTCCGTGGACTGCCTATTAGAGGGGTACGACAAACTCGGTTGCATAGTTACTCCAGTCGTAGAGGCGAGGAGGGTAACTCCCGAGGTAGTGTTAGAGCTCACTTCACGTCGAACCCCCACGTGAATGTGTAACTCGGCCAATGCCAAGGAATGGCTTGTTTTAAACTAACATGTGTTTAACATGTAAATATCTTAACAACCTTGGCGGACTCGGTTAGATGCCTCGGCCAAGGTATCCTTGAGGACTAGTTTTTAGCTTGAGACCTATTTCTAATAAAAGTCATAAGCCTTAACAATTGTTTTGGTAAATTACAAATATTTTATGATTTAAGAAATAAATTGAAAACCTTAGGAAATGGTTTGTGATTTGTTGTTTAAACTTGCCTCCATTTTACTCGCCTTTAGATATTTATAATAATGTCTGTTTACTCATTGGGATTACAAAATCTCACCCACCTCTTTTCCAAATATTTCAGGCCTGTGGTAGCTTGTAGATACCCGATTTTGTTGAGGATTCCAGTTGACCTCCTTATCTCACAGACAATAGATTACTATCACCAACACTTGGTGTATTTACGGGCCACTTGACATTGTAATTATTATTGTACATTATAACTTTGTAAATCATTGTATGTATGAATTTATTTTACTTCCACGTTACAAAAGATTACTTACACGTGTTTCTATAAATATTATTTTTTTATAAAAATGCTATATTTTAATCAATATTTTGAATAGTAATATTTGTCTATAAGTCTTTAAAAAAAAATTAAAATAAAATAATTTTTGTCTTTTGATTTACTTGAGCTGAAAACGACTGGTAATTGTTTAAAACGAAATGTTTAACAACGATTGCTCACAGGAAAGGCAAGAAACTAATACGTAAGCCTTGCAGGGTTCCGATTGGTATTTCGGGTAATGAGTGTCAATCGGGACGTTGCGACAGTTGTCTTGGGCCCGAGGGAGGTTTCGGGTCGTGACAGAAAGTCTTTTAGGTTGGTAGAGAAATCTAGACTAGTTTCAACCTCTTCTCCTCAGAATCCAATCCTTGTCTCAAACAAGTCCTCACCAGAGTCTTCCCCTAGAAAGTCATCACCTCTCCGAGAGCCCTCTCCTTTTCCTCTTAACCCTTTCTATGGCACTGAATCCTCACCCTCTGACACATCAGATGAGTAGAAGCCCCTTTCTTTGATGCTGACAAAAATGGGGAGTATAATAAGTGCAAGAATTAAAAAAAAAAATTTGTTAGGGTGGAGGAACCAAGAAGCAGAATCAGGGGCAGGAACTTAGAAAAATAGGAAATAAGAAGCAAAATTGTCTAGGGGCAATTTCAGAATACTTTTTAATTAACTGCTATTTGTGCCATGGTGGCACTTGAACGCTTAAGTTTAATTCTGTTGTTTATATAGTTGTGTGTGAAAAGTTGATGCTGAAATGTCTATGTTGTTTAACTGCTACAAATTGAAGCCTGCTGATATTTTGTTATCTTGGTATTTTTACTGTCATGAACAAAATCTGCTGATGCTATGCTAATACTGATGCTGATAAATGATTTTTGTTATGCCATTATGAATGATTTCTGTTTGTAAATAGATATAGATAGGGTGCATAGTATATCAATTGAAACATGAATGATGTAGACAAAATCTGAAATCAATAAACTGTTGACAGTTGCTAAAACGTTTATGAAAATCTGTCAACACCTACTGCTGAAAGTTTAATGATGATCTGCTAATACTTACTTGCTGCAAATCACTCTATATTGCTGCATATATGTACAATGTCACTTTCTATATGACAAAAATAAAATTTGATGGAATAAAGTAAGCAAAATATGCACATACTTAAGGGGAGCAATCCTCATTTTCTGTAGAAAACTAAAAAGAGTTAAAAGACACCATGCTGTTAATCAAGGAATGTTTTGTCATCATAAAAAAGGGGGAGATTGTTGGCTCCATTAGTTTTTGATGATAATAAAACATTTCCATTCATTTGTGTCTAATATCTTTACTTGAGTGTGCAGGAAAATTAATATAAGAAATTAATCATTTAACTCCTCAAAGAGTATATCAAAAGAAAAAGAGGAATAAAAACAACAAGATGTAACTATCTAACAAGGAGGAAGCTTATTAGTGAAACAAGGAAGAATGTTCATTGACCAAGTTTAAAATTAGAGGAATGGTGGGCTAAAGAGTTTGAGAAACAGAATCAACTTAGTCTACCAAGTCAGTCGACTATCTGCCAGAATCTGCAACCAGAAATGGAACCAATTTAGTCGACTAAGTCAGTCGACTAAGAGCTCTCTGTCTGTAATTTGAACCAGAGCACTACAAGACAGATTAACAGCTAGAACTCATCTTCAACTATTTCCAACGGCCATAAACTGTCAAACTGCCATCAGAGTTGCATCTCCAAGCATAAAAGGGTCTTCCAATAATTAGAAACAAGTTTTTTAGAAGCCTTGAAAGAGATTTGAGCTATAGAAGTTGAAAAACCATAAAAGCTTCACTACATTTGTCTGCACTTAAACGCCTACTCTTTGCATTTGTATTTAGCACTCAATCTTATACCACTCAGATTAGCCAATGATCATAGGTACCTTTTTTTACTACTTCTCTTGTATTCTTAGAGTGAGGGAGTCACTCTAAGGGGTTGTTCAAGCTTGGGATAGCTTGATTGTTGAAGGTTGTGGTTGAGCCTTGGGAAACCACTTTGGGTTTTAGTTGAGCCTGTGAAAAACTAGTGTAAAAAGTTTTGGCTGTGCCTGCGAAAAGCCATTGTAAAGCTTGGTGAAAGCTTGTGAATTTCATCGATGTTTAGTGAATTTGTGGAAAAATCCTTGGTTGGATAATCAAGGTAGTGGATGTAGGTCTTGGACTGAACCACTCTAAATTGCTGTGCATCTTATACTCTATTTTTATTTTCATAAGTTCTGAAAATTATTTTCCAACATTGTTAAGAGCCAAATTATGTATTCACCCCCCTCTAGCACATATTATCGGGACCAATAATTTGTTATTTGGTTTTATAAGGTTATCATTTTATACTTTGGTTTTATCCTTCAAATTATTTGCTTTAAGCTTGTTTCCCATCTACGCCCTACTCATGGAGCCAATGATCATTGAGTTTGTGAGACTCATCCCTTTATCTCCCCTTTTACAGATAAGTGATCAACCTAACATGCATTCATCGACACTTATTGTCCACCCTGGATAGATAAAGGCATCTCATAGCATTTTATTCTGATTTGCTCCATTGCTAGAGGTCAAGCCGTTCATAATATATTTCGTTGTAAATAGACACTAGTCTTAATGTAAATGTAAATTTGGAGATTTTGAACTCTATGTATTTATATAATAATGTGGAGTAAAAGTTTAATTGAATTGTCTAGCTTTTCGTTTTAAGTATATTACAAAGAGTTATACGATTCAAAGAGATTACATAAACTAGTGGAATGAATATAATGCATTAACAAGAGTTTCAAATAAGGCTTGTTCGGGACTTGGCAGGTTCTCTGGCAAGACTCGGACACCAGTAGCGATCAAGGAACGGATCATTACAAGTACTTAAGTTCATTATTTGTTAAAAAGCTAAAATAAACCTAAAGTATTGAGACCTTGAGAGAAAGCATCGAGATTGGTTTGTTTGTGTATGCCTTAGGAAATAGCCAAAGGAAGAAAGAGTATTGAGACAACTTTGAATGGTATCGACACTCCACTCAAGAAGAGTTATATTTTCAGAGAAAAATTATTGAAGTATCAAGAACAAGAGCATCAAGTATTAAGACATCTTCTCAGCAATGAAGAATTCTAGAACGAAAGGATTTGTGTATCGAGACGCACTTTCAAAATTTTGATACCTTGCTTTCAAACTTCAAATTCCAGAGAAGAAGTTAAAATGTATTAAGAAAGAAGATCATTAATATCCAAACAACACCTTCAAAGAGTGAGCAACAAAGAGGAAGTGCCTAAGTATCAAGGAACATTATATCAGTATCAAGACTAGAACTTTAGATTCAAAATTCAAAATGGCCTAGTAAATCAATATCAAAATCAATTTGCAAGAGTATTGAGAATAATTTGCAAGAGTATCCAGATAACATCTCATGAGGTAAATTCCAAAAAGCAAACTAAAATGTCTCTGAATTGTGCGTGGAAGATAAAAGTATTGAGAAAGGCATCTAAAGTATCAAGCCATCAACAAGAAAGGAACTTAAAGTATCAAGACTCAGATTGCAAGTATTGGAACATCTCTTTAGACAAGCCAAAAAAAGACAAAGACAATGGCTAGAATTTTGAAATTCAAAAGCCCAACGACTAATTTAAGGTCTCTAAGTATAAAAGGAAGGTTGAAACTCCTTTATGAGTTGAAAGTGCACATTGAGAAGAAATCCTAAGTAAGAGTGAATCCTTTAAGAGAAAATTCCTCATTCTTACTCTTCAAGCTTAGTGTTCTCATCCTTTGTTAATTGTTGAGCTAAACTTTTACTCCTTCAACAAGCCTTCAAGATTCTCTCGATCTTGTGTTGATTATTGTATTCTGCCTACTTAGAGACAAACTCCTTGAGCATTACTCTCATCATTATAATCTCTTGTAAAGGTTATACCTTATTCTTGAAAAGGTAAAGAGCTTAAAAGTCGTTATACCTTGACCCTTGAAATGGTAGTTGTATAGGTTCTGCTTGATCTTTGACAAAGCAAGTGATAGGTTCTACTTGATCCTTGAAAAAACAAGTGTAAGGGTTATGCTTGAGCTTGTGAAAAGGCTCTTTGTAAATGCATGATAACATCCAACTCATGAACACTAGCTACTCTTCTAAGCATTGCTTTCTCAGATGCCCATTAATAATTATTAGATGATATTTCTTCCAATAAACCTTATGCTTCATCAATAGAATTAGCCATATGAGCTCTCCCAATGATAACATCAATAGTAGTCTAAATATGACCATTCAAACCATTATAAAATGTTTGTACTTGAAGTCATTTTGGTAAACCATAATGAAGGCAACGCCGAAGCAAATCCTTGTATCTTTCCCAAGCCTCATACAACGATTCAGAGTCAAGTTGCATGAAAGAAGTAATATCATTCCTCCTCTTCACTATCTTGGTCGAAGGACAGAATTTTGCTAAGAACTTCTGAGCAGGATCATCCTAAGCCAGAATGGAGCCTGTAGGAAGCAAGTTCAACCAAACTTTCACCTTGTCTCGTAATGAGAAAGGGAGGAGTTGTAGTCTGATAGCATCATTAGTAACTCCACTATGCTTGAAGGTGTCATAAATCTCCAGAAAATTTAAAATGTGAGCATGTGGATCATCATTAGGTAGACCCCCAAACTAGATTGAAGTCTAGATAATTTGGATGATCGCCAACTTTATTTCAAAGTTGTTAGCTTGGATAGTCAGCCTTCGAATGCTCAAGTGAAGACCTTGCACTAACGGAACAACATAATCTCTTAAAGATTAATTATCTTCCATTAATTGCCCTTGAATTTGCTGATCTCCTTGTTGTTCAGCCATTGGTTCCATGTGAGTTGAAGTTTGTAAATTTTCTCTCCGAAGTCTTTGAAAAGTCTTTTTGATTTCTGGTTCAAAAGGTAAAATCTCCAAACTTCTTAATTTTCACATTCAATGACTAAATATAACTAAATTTAAGATAAACAAAGCTTGAAGTAAGACTAGCTTGCTTGGTATTAATATTAGCAAAAAGTATGAAACAATTCCCTGACAATAATGCCAAAAACTTGTTATTTAATTTTATTTCATTCAAGTATACGTATTGCAACAAGTAATATAGAAGTAAATAGAGTGTTGAATCTTACAGGGAATTGGACCAACTTAAGCTAAGTACTAAAACTATACCAAATTAATTTTATACAAGTAATCAAAATTAAAAGATTAATTAAATGCAAAATTTAACTAACAAACTAAAACTAATAGTTGAATGACAAAATTCACTAGAAAAACAATTGATTAAAAGCCTAGGACTATGATAGCTCTAACACTTTATCTGAATCCTCTTTCTCTCTCTAAACTTACTTCAATGGATTAAGTTGCTAACCTAGAATCCCAAGTTATTTATAAGTCTCTATTGAGGTGCTCATAAAAATATCTCTCTCAATTAATTTACTATACGTCTATGTAAATTCAATTGAAGACAGATTCATTAAGTTTGTGCTCTAATCTTGGCTACATGTAACACATAGGTATATGTCTATCCTATATGTAAATCAAATCACCTAATCAACAAAATGAATTTGAACACACGTTATTCCATTCATGCCCTAATCTAAACTCCCTTTGTCAAGTTATATTTAGATATCCAAATCAATCTAATTGGTGATCAAGCAATTAGAAGCATTAAACACAAAATTGGAATAAACAACTCATATTCCATTGAAAATAAGCAAAAGATAAATAAAGAATTCAAATTACAAGTTGAGTTCAATCATAATGCTCGAAAAAGTAATTAGTTCATAATATTAACTGAAAACATCATTCAAAGAAAATTAACCATAAATTCAAGTCAAAGGAAGTGAGGGAAAAACAAAAGTAGAGAGAGAAACTAAGAATTGAAGCTTTTGAATCTCTAATCTTTTTTGAATTCTCTTACTTTATTACTGTTTGTTTGGCTTTTTTTTCTCTAGAATATCTATTCACTATCTCCCCTTTGAAACCTTTAGAAAATACCCTTTAAATACTCTTCAAAATCCTTACTTTTAAAAATCTTAAGAAGACAGATTTTTGGAACCATGACTAGCCACCATGGCCTTCCCCCTTGTGCATCATGACTCCTTGCTCTCGGGTGAAAGTATGGTAGCTTCAATCTTCACCAGTGGCACGGTACTCCCTTCTCTGCTCCATGTGTGGGATCTTGGCATTCAAGGGCTTCGCACCCTCCTTTCTCCAAGGTCACGTTCTTCATTTCCTTATGCTACCTTGTGTGGAAACTGCAATAATCCATGTTAGGAATTTTAGAATATAGTGCCCTAGAAAGCAAGTATATTTTCATGTTTAATTTCATTTAATGAAAGTACATTTTGATAATAAGACGAAGAGTTTGTTTTAAGTAGGTATTCATTATCTAATTATCAAGGTACCATGATTCTATTAAGATATTAAAATACATTTGTATGAAGAGTTATACATAGGGGACATTCATTTTAATTTAATCTAAAAGTTATTCATAGCCATGTAATAAAGTTGGTTACTTTATTATGTTAAGGGTGTAGTGTCCCGATTACTTCCAAGGAAACAAATGTGATTTACTTCAAGGAATGATAATTCTCAAATCATTGAAATTGTTGACTTTGAGTAATGACACTGTAACATGAATTGGAATCATGTGAGAATCAAATTTAAGTTTAATCGTTACTTAAATCTTGATCTTACACTTATGCGTTTTCTTATAGTAGAACCGAAATCCTAATAAATGGTGGACTCGTGTTTTATCTCTTTATAATCTTTGATAAACCATGGACATGATCATCATAAAGTGTTGATCTAGACTTCGTTTGTTGGGATTATAATCGAGATGAACATCTGGGAACATATATCCAAACAGTGGAGTTCATAGCATTAACATCACTTCTAGTGATTTCAAGAAGATTGGTGATAATTAAAGAATTAAATTATTTATTCTTTAATTTTGATAATTATGGAGTATGTTTGATGCTTTCATAACTCTAAATGGATGGTCAAGATTGATTTAAAGGTACTTGATTTTGATTAAACCTATGAGATAAGAGTTATAATAAAAAGAGAAAAGATTGAAAGAGAAACATATACGTATCTTTTTTGAAAAAGTTTCAGCCATCACTTCTCTCCTCCTCCTCCTAACTTTGCCATATCTCTCTTCCACTATCCCATTCTTAGTTTATTTCTTAAAAGAAAAACAACCATTAATTTTTAGGAAGAAAAGATAGACAAAATCGGTTACCATCTTGTAGTCTAACATTCCACACCTTGTCCACTCAAGGTTCAAGTTGAAAGTATTCTTGAAGAATAAGTGGTAAACTTATTTGGCCGAGAAATCAATCATTGGTGTGGTGGTGTCCAAAAATAAGAATATCAAAATAAAAGGTACGTGTTATCTTACTTAATAGATTCTTATTTTTAAGATGTGATTATGTTTCTTGCAATAAAAGTGATGTGTTTTTCTGATTGTGTAATTGGATTGCTCGCCTCCTTTATAAAAGAAATTTTTTGAAATCCATGCTTTACACAATCACATCAATTCACTTAGATCCAACTCCATCAATTGGTATCAGAGCAAGGATTATTGCAAGTTTAGTTTCCTATATCTATTATGCATAGTTGGTAGCTTTGCATGTATTTAACTATCTTAATTTGATCAATGCATGGTTGTATATTATGATGCATAATTCAAAGTTTTTGCCACATTAATTGTTCTAGAAAATTTTACATGTAACCTTTTTTCTTTTAGTTATGTAACAAGAAGGGTGGCCTATCATTGCCATGTTTCCTTCTTGATTTATTTTATTTTTCCTCAGATTTATGTAACTAGGAAAAGCCATGCAATTTTAATATTACTTGATGTATTTGGTGCATCCATGGAGAAAGAAGATGAAAGCCAAAAGAAAAAAGTAATTAGGTAATGTTTGGTCTCTATATTCTTTTTATGGCTATTACTATTTTTTTTAAGAAAAAGAAGTTTTTCTTGTATCAATTTTTTTTTAAGAAAAATAGTTTTTTTACATTAAAATTCTATTTTTATAAATATATATACATATTTTTCTTCTACTAAAATATTTTTTGATTAAAAAAAAGGAAAGAGGGGTGGGGTGTGCTATTGGGTAGTAGCACAAGCTGTTGCTAGGTGCAGCATCACATGTTGTTGCATGTGTGCAACCCACCCTTGGGCTATTGGGCAACAGCCAATTGGTTGTGATAGGCCCCTTCCAAATTTTTTTAATGATAAATAAAATTTTTTTCTTAAAAAAAATATATTCTTAAAAATTTTCTAAGATTTATTTTTTTTATTTTTGGAAAATTAATTTATTTTAGCCTTGGATTGAAAATTATTTTATTTTGGTATTAATTAATGAGACTAATTAATTGGATAAAATAAAATTATTTTCTCAAATTGGGTTAAAATTAAAATTAAAATTAGGGATTTTAAATAGTGAAAAAATTCAAAAAGAGTACCAAATGAATGTAATCCTAGCAAGTAGCAGAAGCAAGCAAGATTAAAGAGAATTATAACTTGTAATTGTTTATTTTAACTTTTTCTAGGATTAACATTAATGTGGCTTATTATTATATATATTTATATGTATATATGAATAATTTAAGATATTATTTGCATGCTTGGAAACAAGTCATCTAGAAAATGTGCCAACCTCTTAAGGATTGCCATGCATACATTATGTATTTTAGTTTAAAAAGAGTTTTATGCTATGAGATATATAATAAATATAGGAAAATAAATCACATCTAGACAAGATGGTAATATGGACTTAGTTATATACTAAAAGCGTTTAGTTGGAAACATAACCAACGCATAATTTGACTTAGGGTATTCTAAATATGCGTCTAGAAAATCTAACAAAAAGTCAATCAAAACCCTAAGTTTAAAAAATATTCAGTGGGAGAGGTTGCTAGTAATCCTAGAGTCCACGATCTCCGTGTTGGCCCATTGGTATGTGAAACATGTCACTCCTTATAGATGGACATGAATCCAGATCATGACGAACTGGGTCTCTGAAAGGATAAATCTTTTTAGGTGGATTATGAAGTGAGACCTCCCATAGAGGCTCACTAAGTAAGGAGATTAAAAGAATGAAACAATGGTTGTTACACTTAACATGAATTTACTATTAACCTATGTATAGTAGCTTTGCTAGTAAACTTCATGGACCAAATGAAGGAGCTCCTTAACCATGTTAAGTATGAAGATATTGGGTAACATAGTTAAGTGGGAGAGTCTCAATTTGCTTGGTAGTAAATTCTTAAGGCCCACAGTAGGTTAATTTATTACAGAAAGGTAAATGAATGTCGAACTAATAATATAATTTATAGGGTTTTATATATTGTCATCTTGCATACATGCATCATGAAATGTTCAAAGTCCATGAATAACTAGTATGCTTACATAATTTCAAATGTATTTTCAGAAACATATATGTATCACAAATATGAATCTACTTTCAATTTTGCTAAACAAATGCACTCGGAATGGTGATAATTATACTGAACAGAAAAGAAACCTTGATATCATCCTTAATTATAACGAGATCACATGGGTTCTTTCTGACCATGAGACTGAAGCACTAACTCCCCAATCAACTTTAGAGGTTATTGAATATCATTAGAAGTGGCATGATGCAAATGAGCTAGCTAAATGCTATATACTGGCCTCTATGAACAATATATTGCAAAATCAGATGAAGGCATGGGTACTGCTGCTGACATAATGTTGCACCTACATGAGATGTTTGGTACAAAAACAAGGTCTGCTAAGGTGAAAGCAATAAATGCTTTTAAGGACATTAAGCAAAAACTTGAGAAGCCAGTTAGAGATTACATGCTAAAAGTGATCTCTTGTCTTAATGAGATAGAACTATATGGGGTTGAGATAGATGTGGAAACGCAAATACCAATGATCGTTCATAGCTTGAATTCGTCATTTTCACAGTTCAAATTGGATTATGAACTGCACACTAAGGGTACACCCTAAGTGGGCTAATGAATGATTTCCAAAATGTAGAAGAGGTTCTTGATTAGAAAAAGAAGCTTGAAACACAAGTAGTTTCCATTTCTAAGCCGAAACCCAAGGATAAAAAGAAGACAGTTGGAAATAAAAAGACTACTAAGGGCTTAGTGGGAGCAAAGAAAAAGCCCATAGAAAAAAGACCACTTTAAAAGACAACACTAAAGGAAAATGTTTCTGTAGTGGCGTGAAGGACATTGGAAGCAAAACTGCAAGGTTTAACTTGAAGAAATCTAGAAGAGTAAACAAGGTATGGGTTTTCTAAATATGTTAGAAGCTTGTTTAGTGGTTGATTCTATAGATACTTGGATAGTAGATGTTGGAGCCACTAACCATGTTTGTAATTCTTTACGAGGGTTTCAACAAAGAAGAAAATTGAGTAAAGGGCAGTTTATGGTGAGGATGGAAAATGACACATTCATTTCAACATTAGAAGTGGGAACCATTATTCTGCAATTTTCTTATGGTCGTAGCTTAGTTTTGGAAGATGTTTATTACATTCTAGAGACTTATAGAAATTTGATTATGTCTTTTGTTTAATAAAGTCTGGATATTTAGTTTATTTTAATAAGACACTTACTATTTATTCGAATAAGGATTTTATTTGTGTTGGGATTGTAAGATATAATCTTTATTTCATTGAGCCTATGACTTATTCTGCAAATGATGTAGAAACAATACGATTTAAAATTGAAAGAGTAAAAGAATTGAGCATAAATCAAAATTATCTTTAGCATCTGTGTTTAGGTCATATCAATCAAAATAAACTTAATAGGCTTATAAAGGATGATACTTTACCAAACATGGTTGTGGGCCATTTACTAGTATGTGAGTCTTGTATTGAAGCAAAAATGACCAAAGGGCCCTTCAAGGAAAAAGGAAACAAAATGCCAAATGTTCTAGACTTGGTGCACAAAGATGTGTGTGGACCAATGAACGTACAAGCTAAAGGACGTTATGAATAATTCATAACTTTTATTGATGACTACTCAAGATATGGCTCTGTGTATTTAGTGCATATAAAATGTGAATCCTTTGAAAAGTTCCAAGAATTCAAAGGTGAAGTTGAAAAGCAACTAGGCAAGCCATTGAAATAACTTCGATCAGATCGGGGTGGTGAGTATTTATTAGATGAATTTCAGCAATATCGCATTGAAAATGGGATAATTTCTAATTTGTCAACACCAAGAGCACCTTAACATGTGGTGTAGCTGAAAGAAGAGATAAGACTCTTTTAGAATTGGTTAGATCAATGATGTCTTTTGCTAACCTTTCAATCTTGTTATGGGCATATTTTATGCAAACTGCTAAGTACTTGCTTAATTTTGCTCCATCTAAGGTTGTGCTTAAAACACCTAAGGAGCTATGGACAGGGTATAAATCATTTGTATGCCATCTGTGAACTTGGGGGTGTCTTGCACATGTTTAAAGCCTGAGTCCACAAAGATGGAACCAAAGACTGAGGTGTGCTTGTTTGTAGGGTGTCCAAAGGAACAAGAAGTTGCTACTTCTATTGTCCTCAAGATAAGAAACATTTTGTTAATGCAAATGCCATTTTCTTAGAGGAATAGTTCAGAGAAATCACAAACTTAGAAGTAAAATTATCTTAGAAGAACTGTCTGATCTTTCAGATTTAAGGGTTAATTCTGAAGGTGTGATAACATAGTCTAATTCAAAGGTTGAAACAGAAACTTAACCTGAACATCAAATAGTGATGCCTCAACATAGTGGGAGGGTTGTGAGACAACTAGAAAGATACATGGGTCTAGGAGAAAACATGATTGCACTATCAGATGAACATGGATCTGACCCTATTACATACCAGGAAGCTATAAACGATGTAGATGCTGAAGTGACATAAGGCAATGAAAGTTGAGTTAGACCATGGATTCCAACAAAGTCTGAACTTTAGTAGGTCCACTTGAAGTGATAACACCCATACGGTGTAAATGTATTTCCAAGAGAAAAAGAGGAAGTGATGGGAAGGTAGAGACCTTCAAGGCTAAACTAGTGGCTAAGGGTTTTATCCAAAGATAAGGGATTGACTATGAGGAAACCTTCTCGTCGGTTGCTAGGCTTCATTCCATCAAGATCCTCCTATCCATAGCTGCACATCTTGATTATGAGATATGGAAAATGGATGTCAAGATTGCATTTTTAAATGAGGATCTTGAAGAGTGTATTTATATGGCTCAACCAGAAGGTTTTCATTAAAATGGGCCACGAGCATAAGGTTTGTGAATTGCATAGGTCCATATATGGACTTAAGCAAGCATCTAGGTCATGGAACTTAAGATTTGATACTGCTATCAAATCATATGGTTTCCAACAAAATGTTAACAAACCCTGTGTCTATAAAAGGATACAGAATAAAAAGGTTGTTTTCCTGGTCTTTTATGTTGATGACATTCTACTCATTAGGAGTGATGTCGGAATGTTATCAATAGTTAAAGGTTCGTTAAACTAACAATTCAATATGAAAGATTTACGAGAAGCTAGCTAGGTTCTGGGGATCAAACTTATAAGGCATCGTAAGAACAAGCAGATAGCATTATCTTAAGCATTCTACATAGACAATATTTTTACCAAGTTTGCTATGCAAGATTCCAAGAAGGGTTTTATGCCCTATAGATATGGAATCAAACTTCTTAAGGAGATGTCACCTAAAACTCCATAGGAAGTTGAAAACATGAGACGGATTCCATATGCATTTGTTATTAGAAGTCTCATGTATGGTATGCTACGCATTAGGCCAAATATCTGCTATACAATTGGATTGGTTAGCATATTTCAGTCAAACCCAAGCATGGAACACTGGATTGTAGTCAAGTGCATTTTTAAATATCTTTGTAGAATGAAGAATTACATGTTTGTATATTTTGGAAGTGACCTTGTAGCAACAAGGTAGATTTATTCAGATTTTTAGTCTAATGTTGATTCTAGGAAATCGTCATCAAGATTTGTTTTCGCCATTGGAGGAGGAGCCATAGTTTGGAGGAGTGTAAAGCAATCTTGTATTGCAGACTCTGCTAAAAAGGTAGAGTATGTTGCGGCTTGAGAAACAATAAAGGAAGCTATATGGCTCTGCAAGTTCCTTATGGACCTTGAAATAATTCTAGATGCAGGCAAGCCTATTACACTATCTTGCGATAATAATGGAGCAGTGGCTAACTCAAAAGAACCATGAAATCATCAAGTAGCAAAATATATTGAAAGAAAGTACCATCTCATTTGAGAGATCATACAATGTGGAGAAGTACTTGTGAAGAAAATTCCAAAAGAGCATAACCTCGCTGATCCATTCACAAAGACTCTAACACAAAAGAGTTTCGATGGTCACTTAGTGTCACAACCCAAAACCCGAGCCATGACCTGTGCATGGGCCCAATAGGCATAGCCCACCAGGCCCAAGCTGTCACAGCCCAATTTCTGGGCCATGATCCTGTGCAAGGACCCAATAGGCTCAGCCCACTCAGCCCGAGCAAGCCTATATTTATAATCTTATACATTAATCTATATTTCTTTAAAATCCAAAATTCGTAATGTTCAAATATAGTTCCTTTGAACACAATTCATAAAACCCCTTTATACATTCATAATGGCCTCATCAACTACGATATACATATATAGCTTGACAAATGAATCTTAGTATTTCACATCAAGTATTCATATACACATGATTAGACTTTGACCGTCAACGGAGTGACTCTGGGTACGGTTGCTAACATTTAGTGTCATGTTAAACCTGCCGAGCAACGGATAGGGATGAGCACTTCGTCCTAGGATCCAATAACCTTTAACTTAGAAAACCTAAAACATGAAGTTCAAAAACGTGAGTACAAACCCAGTGAGTGAACATCAGAAGGGAACAAGCAACGTTAAGGAAAGTTTAGAAATCATGATGCACTTATTTAAAAACAATGCAATTTAGTTTAAGTTTTTGTTAAAACCCCTCAATTAAACCCTTGGTTATCAAATCATTTAACGATGAAGGATCCATGCTCAACATGAAATTTGAAAGAGTGAAAATTTCAGCAAATATCTAAACAAGGCAACATAATAGACTGATTCTCACTGCAGCGGAAAGCCATACGCGAATTTCTCACTGTAGTGAGAATGGATCCTCGCTGCAGCGAGATTTAGGGCTGATAAGGTTAAAAGGGTTTTCATATGTCACAAAGATCCATTCCTGCAACATTGAACACCAAGTTGCACACACATTGATAATAACCAAACTTTCACAAAATTCAATACAATCCCATGTTATTTTTATAACTTTTTCCATAACATATATAAACAATTTCATAGCATATATGATCATCACTATGGCATAGATATATACAAGCATGTATACACCCAACGGTCCTCAGCCTATGTGTCCCCCCACATCGTACATAGCTGGATATAGACCATCACCAGTCCTCAGCCCATGTGTCCTCCCACATCGGACACAGCTGGAATCATCACCCATCGGTCATCAGCTTATGTGTCTCCCCACATCGCACATAGCTGGAATCACCACCATCAGTAACGGTATGTGCCCTCCCCACCACACACACTCGGTTATAACCATCACACAATATTATTTATCAATGCACAATATATGTTCATATATATATATATATATACCAACATAATATAGGAGCACATGGATTCATCTTTTTTACACATTTCACCATTTCACAACATCAAAACATTTTATTAAGGGCTTGTTCCCAAGCACCCATTTTTAATGAAAAGTTGGATAAAATCATTCAAATGTTCATCCAAATACATTTACATTTCCCAAAACCATTTTGAAATGCAAGTTCACTCATCGGTCTTTGTTAACGTTTTGATGGACACTAACTTCGACTAATGTGCCGAATGGAGGTGTAGGGTTTCATTGAAACCTATCACACACAACAACATCACAATCAACCTAACTTGGCATTAATACCATTCTAAAAGCTATATCCTAGATCAAGTTCCATTAGTCATTTTTAACTAGCTTCCAACTACTATTAAATGGCTATTATATGCACTACTTTAGTCTCACTAAAATGAATAATCAACCTCAACAATAAAATACTCACAAATATAATTACTAGATATCATCAACCACTAAAGAGATTAACCTTAACCCATACTCACCTTGGTGGTCTTTGTAATTGAATTCTCTTTAAAGATTCTTCAAGCTAGTAAGGGAAATCACTCACTTTCTCTCTCCACCCATCCAGCGAGTGAGAGAAAGTATGGTAGTAAGACTTTTAAGGGTTTTTAAGGTGAAGGAGTAAAAGAGTATGAAAAACCCTATAACAGGGTGTGTAAAGCATGAAATTTGAGGGTAGTTTGAGAGAGCGATGGAAGCTTTGAGAGAAGTTTTCATGGAAGATGAGAGAAAGGTGAGATGGGAGGAAAAAAAAGAAGAAGCTGCTAGAAAATGGGAGGAAGCTGCTGGAAACTAGATATTTATAGCTAAAGCTTATCCAATTTTTCATACAATTTACAATAATGCCCTTAACAAGGTGGCTTATCTTACTCCTATCCTTTGTGCAATCTTTTTATTCTTTTGACACTAAGAAAAGGTCCAAAATCCTCTAAAAAGGTCCCTTAAATAGCCTCCTAAAAGCCCTAGCTTCCAAAGTCCCATAAACTTGTTAATTGTGGAAAATACGGTGAGGGCCGTGGCTCTCAATTTCCAGCACCGCGGCGCTCAAAGGTTTTGCCAAATTCTATTCCTCTAGTGTAGTACTTTCACTTTAACAAAGATTTTGACCACCTTCCCTCTAGAACTGGGAAAAGTGGTAAAACTAAAAGTTGTAGCCCTGCATCTTAGCTTTCTAATGGTCTAAAAATCATGTCATTTGGACTTGTGTAGTGGGAGATATAATTGAAAAACCGAAACATATGCAAATAAAGCAACAGCCCATTACGCACCTTTCTTCGCCAATTGAAATTATTTTTGATTCTACTCCTATGAAAACATAAAATAAATATAAATAACATAAAACTAACATTATTAGCCACCATATCAAGGTATGGGGTACTACACAAGTAAGCCTTTCTATGTAAACCCGTCAGTAGTCCATCTATCACTTCTTTTTCTTTAGGATTTAAGACTCGTGATTTCTAATAACAATCTCTTTAAATTTAAATGGTGAAAATCAAGTACATACAAATCTCACAATTTACATTAAAGCATCATATATAAGCATACAATAAACCCTTGACAACCAGTGGAGTGACTCTGGAAGTGGGTGCTATCATTGAGAGTCGTAGTGAACCTACCGAAAGATGAATAGGAGGGAGCACCTCTACCTAGGATCTAACTACCTTTGATCCTGAAAACTAAAACATGAAGTTGAAAAGAATGGGTATAAACTCAGTGAGTGAACATAAAAAGGGAACAAACGAATGATACGAAAGATTTTTTTAGAAAACACGATGCACTGGTATTGAAACCATGCAATTTGTATATCATAAACAAACCTCGATGCCATGCTGTTTTTCAACTCATTTTGAAAACATTTAAGAATATCAACTTTCAATAGACAATTCAATCACATTACATTTTCTATAAATTTTTACTCTACAGGACAGGTGTACATGCGTGTAAAAATTCACGTATATATTATGTATATATAAATATATTGATAATTCAAACATACACCAAGGTCATCCCCACACTTGTCACCACGGCTCTGCACAAACACTCGCCAACCTCAACTCAGCTCATGTGCACTCCCACTCTGCACATAGCTAATATCCTCATGTGCACTCCCACACCGCACATGGCATATATCATCATCATGTGCTCTCCCACACCGCACATGGCATATATCATTGACGTGTGCTCTCCCACACCACACACTACCGACATCGTCATGTGCACTCCCACATCGCACACGCACGGTTATAATTATCATTCAACATTACATTTCAATGCATGGCACACATAACAACATGTAACAAGAATCTTTGCATAACAATACATCACATGCCTCAAATCAATTGGCAATTCAACATAATATTTCAAATACTAATTCATCACATTATACATTTAAAAACGTGGAAGTATCACTTGTGAAAAGCTTGTTTCCGTGCATAAATTTGAAAAAAGTCAACCAAGGATATTCTAGCATTTCATTCAACACATATGCATTTGTTCAAAACCTTTTAAATGCAAGTTCACTCACCTTATGATAGCGGGATACTGTATCGCTATTAATTCGGAAGCGTATCTAGCTATTTTTACTTGTTGGTTGCTTGTTATTTCCTCCGGCACACCACCATAGTACATTATCTTTATTTTTGCACTTCCTAGCAATAATCCAAATTCAATATCTTTAGTGTATATCATTTCTACTTCTCTTTTTCATTCAATCGTGAATCCTTAATCAACTAACTTATATCTTGACACATTTTTACCAAAGTTGCCTTTATCCTTTGCTTGCGTAATTTTTTAGATTATAAATACCGGTAACTTATTTATAACTTTAGCACATATATTAATCTTTTTGAAGGATATTTATCAAGTTCAATCATCATTTCCACACCAATAACCTAGCATATGGCAGCAACTATAAATTTACTTCCATTAAGCATTTTCTAAATCCACATGCACCACAATTTACTTTTACATGCTGCCACAAGCACAAACAATCAATACATATCTCATTTTTCCTTTCTACTTGTGATTTAGAGGTTAGAACGCTTACCCATGTGAAATCTCGATCTTCATAGACATGTAGTGGAGGTAAATGCGATGATGCAGATTAAGGGTAATTTTATCATTTTCTTGGTGAGCTCCTAAAAGTGGGTTTTCTAATATTATTAATGTCTAAGTAGGCCTAAGGAATAAATGAATGATGCATATAATAATAAAATAAATGAAGAAAATAGAAATAATGATAATTTCCATAATAGGGGTAAAATGGTCATTTTGGACCTCGAGTCTAAATTTTTAAGTTTTCATGAACTCGAGTACCTCCAGTCTATTATGGACCTTTTCTTAGTGTCAAAAGAGTAAAAAGTTGAACCAAAGGAAAGAAAGAAGGTAAAGTCAACTATGCAATGGCATTTTTGTAAATAAAAAAAACTTTAGTCAACTTTAAGCATAAATATCTAATTCTCCAGCAACTTTCTCCTCACTTCCAATAGCTTCTTCTTCTTCCTTCCATCCCTTCTCCCCATTTCAAGTTTTCCATCTTCCATGGAAGCCTCCATTGAAACCTCCATGACTTTCTCATGATAACCCCAAATCTTATGTTTTTATATACCTTGTTATAGGATTTTTTTCATGCTCTTTCACTTCTACACCTCAAGAACCCTCAAAAGTCTTTCCTTAATACTTTCTCTCACTAGTTGGACATTTTAGACAGAGAAAGAGAGAGTTTTTCACAATAGCTTGAAAACTCTTGAAAAAGAATTCAACTACAAATCCACCAAGATGAGTAATGAGTTAGGGTTTACTTTTAAGTTGTTGATTAAATTGTAGACTATTTTATTGTTGAAGGTTATTTATTTATTTCTAGTGTGACTAGAGTAGTGTAAATAAATGACTAGTCAAATGGTATTTGGAAACTAGTTAGGGATAACTAGTAAAGTTTGATTTAGGAAATAGCTTTTGGAATAATGTTCATGTAACTTGAGTTGGTTGTGGTGCTATTATGTGTGATAGGTTCCAATGAGACCCCACATCTCCACTTGAAGCATTAGTGGAAGTTTCAGTCGATTAAAGAATCAACAAAGACAAGTGAGTGAACTTGTATTAAAATGTTTTGGGATAAATGCATAAGTGTTTGATTGAGTCACTTGAAATATTTTATTGGTCTTTTCTTTAAAATATGCATGGGAACAAGCCCTTGATAAAACGTTTTTATGTTGTGAAATATGTAATGTGATGAATTCATGTGTTTTTATATTATGTTGATATGTATGTTATGCCTTAAACGATAATGTTGTGTGATAACTACAACCGAGCATGTGCAGTGTGGGAGTGCATATGTTGGTGATGATGTGGTGTGGGAGTGTACATGATGATATTTGCCATGTGCGGTGTGGGAGTGCACATGACGGTATTAGCTATGTGCAGTGTGGGAGTGCACATGATGATTTCAGCTATGTACGGTGTGGGAGTGTACATGAGCTGGTGAACCGGTAGTTGTATACATGTTTATATATGTTATAAAGAGGTTAAGGAAATAAAAAATGTGATTGTATTGAATGTTGAATGTTGAAAAATTGTTAAATATGTTCAAATTGATTTTCGTTGCAGCAAGAACGAATATTCATCGCAGTAAAAATCCTTCTACTTTCATTTGCGCTGAATTTCGCTGCAGCGAGAAACTCTTGGGTGCTAGGGGCTTGACCTAGCCCAGGTTTTCATTGTAGCGAGAATGCATTCTCACTGCAGCTAGAAACTCTCAAGTGGTTGGTTCAAAATTTTTGCCCTGAATTTCGCTGTAGCGAGAATGCCTTTTCACTGCAACGAGATTCACTTTGCCATGCTTGGATTCTACTACAGTTTTCACTCTTTTCAACTTCATGGTTGATCATGGATTCTTCAACACTAAGGGATTAAATAATCAAAGTTTGAAATTAGGGGTTTTAGCAAGAAATTAAACTAAATTGCATTATTTTTGACATAAGTGCATCATGATTTCTACACTTTCCTTATCGTTTGCTTGTTCCCTTCTTATGTTTACTCACTGAGTTTATAATCACTCTTTTTAACTTCATGTTTTCAGATTCGGAGGTAGTTGGGACATAGATTGAGGTGTCCTCTTCTATTCACCTTTTGGTAGGTACTGTGACATTCAGTAGCTGTACCTTTACCCAAAGTCACTCCGCTAGAAGTCAAAAGTCCTTTTTGCTTGTGTATACGTACACGTTATGTAAATCACTAAGATGCATGTCATAAACAATATATGTTTATTTTGATTAATGTTGCCACTATGAGTTGGCAATGGGTGACATTATTTTGGATGATATAAATGTAAGTAGTTGGTTGCCATATTATATTGTTGAAATAATTATAGTTGAGAATTACGAAATATGGCATTTAAAATGATGGATGAAATGGTGAACAAGGTTACATAAGAGGCTTGCTTGGGCTTAGTGGCTTGTGTCCATTAGGCCCATGAATTGGTCATGGCCCAGAAATTGGGCTGTGAAAACCCACCACTTAATCTAGCTCAAAATCACCACGTATTCCAAGATTCTTCCACACGCATGCCTCGAGTTCTTTGGATTTTTATTGATTCTTGTTGCCATAAACAAAACCTTACATCATAATTGGTTCAAACTATATGCTTTCAAACAAACATCAATTTCTACCTTCCTTACCTTGAAATCCACAAGGCAAACCACCAAAATCTTTTCACACCTCAACAATGGTGTATGGGTGGGGAGGAAAACCTCTTGGTTTTCTTTTTTCTTCTTCAAGGTCGAGCCTGATCCTAGCTTTTCTCTTCCTTTTTCCTTTCTTTCTTTCTTTTCTTCTTTCTTCCTTTTTCTCTCTTAGGGTTTAGTTGGGATGAAAAATGAGGTTGAGAGTTGTGGGTTGGGTGAATAAAGGGGTAAAAGAATGGAGAAGTAAGAAAAAAATAGAAAGGAGAAGAAAAAACTTGATTTTTATGGTGAAGAAAGGAAAATGGCACGGGAGGAAGAAAATGGAGAAGAAAATGCCTTTTGAAGAAGATAACTGTGAGACCTTGACCTTTATAGACTCTTAGCTAGAAGTAGACATGATATCACTGACTAGGGGTAATTTTGTCATTTCCTTAATGAGCCCCTAAAAGTGAGCTTTCAAACAAAATTAAGGCCTAAGTAGGCCTAAAGCATAAATGAATGATGAAAATAAGGGTAAAATCACGAAGGAAATAAAAATAATGATGATTTTCAAGGTAAGGGCAAAATGGTCATTTTTCATCTCGAGTCGAAATTTTAAGTTTTTGTGAACTTGAGTATTTCTAGACCATTATGGACCTTTTCCCAGTGTCAAAAGAGTAAAAAGATTGCACAAAGGATTAGAGGAGAACAAGCCAACTTGTTAAGGGCATTTTCATAATTTAAGAAGAGATTATATAAGCTTTAGTTATAAATATCATTTGTTCCAGCAGCTTCTTCATTTCTCCAACAGTTTCTTCTTCTTCTTCCTCCTATCTCACGTTGCTTTCATCCTCCATGGAAGCTTGTTTGGAAATCTCTATAACTTCTCTCAAGCTAGCTCCAATTTTCATGCTTTTGTGCACCCTTTCATAGAACCTTTTATGCTCTTTCACTCTTTCACTTTAAAACCCTTGAAAAGTCTTACTTTCATACTTCCTCTCACTAGCTAGGTGTCTTAGAGAGAGAAAGAGGGAGCTTCTATAATAGCTTGAAATTTTTTTGAAAAAATTTCAATTACCAAGCTACCAAGGTGAGTAGTGAATTAAAGTTGATTTTTAGTTGTTGATAATGTCTAGTAATTTGATTTGTAAGTGTTTATTGTTGAGATTGTTTAATCATTTTTAGTGTGACTAGAGTAGTGCAAATAATAGCCATTTAATGGTAGTTGGAAGCTAGCTAGGAATGACTAGTAAAACTTAATTTAGTAAATAACTTGGGAATATTATTAATGCCAAGTTGGGTTGATGGTGATGTTGTTGTGTGTGATAGGTTCCAACGAAACCCCACACCTCCATTCGGAATCTTAGTCAAAGTTAGAGCCTACCAAAACATCAATAAAGACTGGTGAGTGAACTTGCATTTCAAAATTTTTGGGAAATGTAAATGTATTTGGACGAAACATTTGAATGATTTTATCTAACCTTTCTTTAAAAATGTGTGTTGGGGAACAAGCCCTTGATAAAATGTTTTGATGTTGTGAAAATGTGAAATGTGTAAAAGGATGAATCCAAGTGCTCTTATATTATGTTGACATGTATATTATGCATTGGATGTTCATTTTTGTGTGATAATAATGACCCAGTTATGTGCGTGTGGGAGTGCACATGAGCTGATGATGACCCAACTATGTGCGAGTGGGGAGTGCACATGAGCGGAGTGTGGCGAGATGGTATGCATGATGATGTATGTATACATATATACATATATGTGTGTTATAGAAAGTTCATGAATATGGTATATGGTTGTAATGCATGTGAAATCTTGCATGTTGAACCTTGCAAATTTCTAAGTATTTTCAAGTTGATTTTGTCATTGCAGCAAAATGGCCTTTTCTTGAGAGAATGAAAACTTTTTTGTTGGTGTCCTGTTTCTCGCTTCTCATTGCAACGAAAAACTCTCTGGTTTTGGGAGTTACACTGGCCTGGTTCTCATTGCAACGAGAAACATTATGTTTTGCTTGCTACCTTGTTTGGTTGCTGCCCCATTTTCCATTTCTTTAGCACTATAGTTGATCATGAACTCTCAAAATTAAGGAATTTATTTAATTAAGTTTGAAATGAAGGGTTTTAGAAAGAAACCCTCGGCCAGTTGAGAAACCCTCAGCTAGTTGATAATTTGAGCCTAAATTTCTCTACAGCGAAAACAAGCCTAGATGAATAAGAGAATGCTTTTCCGCTGCAGCGAGGACTTGTCGTTTCACTTGACTTGCTTGAATACTATTAAAGTTTTCACTCTTCAAATCCTTTGTTAGTGCATGGATCTTTTATCGTCAAGTGATTAACTCATTAAGGGTTTAAAAGAAGGGTTTTAATAAGAACTAAACTAAATTGCATTGTTTTAAAAATAAGTGCATCATGATTTCTTTAAACTTTCCTTATCGATTGCTTGTTCCCTTCCTTTGTTCACTCACTGGGTTTATACTCACTGTTTTCAACTTCATATTTTCAAATCAGGAGGCAGTCGGTAATTAGGTCGAGGTGTCCTTGTAGATTCGTCTCCTTGGTAGGTATCTCGGCATTCGATAGCAGTACTTTAGCCAGGATCTCTCCGTTGGAAATCGAGAATCTCTTTGTTGTGTATAGACAAACCCAATGTAAATTATTAAGACATATGTTTTAGACAATATATGTATATTTTGAATTGAAATTATGAAATGTGACTTTAGTAGCTTATGATGGAGGGATGAACAAGTTATATAAATAGGCTTGCTTGGGCTTAATGGGCTAGTCCATTGGGCCCATGTGCTGGTCATGGCTCAAAATTTGGGTCATGACAATAACGATCAGCCATGGAGAAGGAAGAAAAGAGTCAACCAAGCTGATGAAAAAATTACTGTTTTGCCCTCTAAGTTTCTTCCTTTTTAATTTAGCCCTCCCAACAATCTTTTAATTCCAATTTCCTTCTATTTTTCTTCCTTTACATGTGTGTAAACAAAATATAAAGTTTGCACTTCAACGAGGTATCACCATAATATTTAAATATATACTTACCCACGCTAGCTTTATTTAATAAAGACATGCGAGCCCCATTAATGTCATTTTTCTCTGAAATTCCTTTATTCTTCTTCTCCCTCATTTATATTGACCATATACTCCTCCTTCATGACTAATTTCGATATCAAATAAAATATTAATATTTTAATATTATTTTATTCCACGATTTTCCACTTATCTCCTTGGAACCCAAAATATCTTATTATGCTCCGATTCACTTCTGAATCATTTTTTATCTCACTAATTCATCCTCAATAAAAATATTATTATTTAATTATTATTTTCTCACGTGCAAAATATTTTACTCTACAATATTCCTTTCACCCGCCACTGCTCTTTGACACTTAAATCCACATCAATTAGCCCTTCGTCTTATCAATACGATTATGTTGACTACTATACAGGGGTATGGGGTATCACACTTAAAAGGTCTTGGAATGAGGGATATGTCATACTTGCTTTAGGGCAAGTGGGCGATTGTTAGGAATTTGAGAATATGGTGCTCTGGAAAACAAGTATATTCTCATGTTTAATTTCATTTAATGAAAGTACATTTTGATAATAAGACGAAGAGTTTGTTTTAAGTAAGCATTCATTGTCTAGTTATTAAGGTACCATGTCAAGCCCTACCTTATAAAATACTTGCCATGTCATTCATGTGATTGACAATATGCTTGCATACTTGGAAAGCCCCAAAAAATTGTTAAAAGTCGGTAGTGTACCTAGTGGTGCAACTAAGTTGAATTAAGCCTCAAACTAGAACAAAGAGAGATTCTAAGATGAAATTTAGAATTTTAAATTCCTAGAATGATTTAATATGGTGATTCGGAGTTCGAGGATCGATTTGGAGTCAAAATGGAATTTTCATGACCTAGGGGTAAAATGGACATTTTGCCACCCGAGGTTAAGATGTGAGTGTTGGATGAAATTTTTGACTAAGATTGATCATTTGGAGTATAATTTGAGTTTGAGAAGTGAAGAATTTTAATTTCGGCATTTTTTCGAGGATAAGGGCAAAATAGTCATTTTGCCACCTCAAGGGCAAAATTGTAATTTTACACACCAAACACTTGTCATGCCCATGGATTTCATCTATTAACATTTTATATTGCAGATAATTGAAATATTTTATGTGGTGGAGGAAGAAAGCTTAATAGTTAAGAATTTAAAAATGGACCAATGGCAAGGTGACAAGTGTCAAGCTTTTATTTCTTTATTATTTTCCTTATAAATTAGCACAAAACCAGCCCATTTCTCTTCATTATGGTTGGCCTCACCAAGGAGAAGCAAGAAAAAGGAAGAACAAAACCCTAGGTGGAAAAATTCAAGGGAAAAGTGTGAAAATTCAAGGAAACAAGTGAAAAAAAGTAAGATTTTTCAATTTAAGCTTGAGATCTCTCTTTCTTAAGCATTTTTTCTTATTTTCCATGGTTGAATCACATGAAATCATGATGAATCCCTTGCTGGCCGAACACTTAGAGGGAGGTTTTGATGCTTGATTTGGTTAGATTTCAATGTATTTTAGTGTTTTTAGTTAGTTAGTGATGTGTAGCATGAAAAGCCAACAAGAAAAATTCACTTCCTCCCATCACCCATCATTTGCCAAATTTTCCATGTAGAGTGTGTATGGTGGATTTGATTTTATTTCAAGTGAATTGGTTAGGAAATGATAAATTTCGATGAGGAGATCAAGTAGGAAAACTCGTAGTGTTGATGCACCCACCATGGCCGAAATTCCCAAGAGAAAATGTGAAGATGATTTTGCTAAATTTTATGCTATTTGACTTGTGTTTGATGGTTTGGAGAATTGGAAGAAAAATGGAGTTGAATTGGACATATTGGCCAATTAATCGAGTGATAGATGGAATTAGGCCAATACCATTTTATTTAGGTACACAATTGAATTTGTGTAGAACACCGTGTTTAGACGATAATCCGAACAATTTGCATTCCATTTCATGCATCCATATAGTTTTATAACAGTTTAGCACCAATGTGGTAAATTGCTTGATTGTGCATTATGTTTAGGTGGTGAATCCTCCGATAAGGGCAAAGAAATTGTACTCGAGGATCGATAGTCGGAGTACTCTAAAAAATTTTGACTCCCGAAATAGTGAGTAACCTTATCATCATCTTGATTATCTAAAGTGAATTTTAATTCGTTTTTGTGATTTTATGGAAAACGTGATTAAATGAAATGATTTTATAAAATTGTCTTGAAATTGAATGATGGTTTTGAAAATGGAATAATTAGAGACTACTTGCTGTGTTATAAAATTATGTTTTGAATTGAATGGCTCATGATAATGTGGGCATGAATGGCTGGATGGGTATTTGTGTTGAAAATGTATAAACTGTTGTTTGCCTTGATAAGCTGGATAATGATAAAATTGCTATGTCATGCTGTTGAATTTTTATTGTATGGTGGGTTTAGCTTGCTGCAGTGGGCGGGTTCTGTGGACCAACCAATTTGAAGGGCACGTAATCCGGTTATATACGTACCTTGGTCGGAGAGGCGTATAGGGTATCTCTTGAGGTATGGTTAGAGTTCACATCGCGCCGAACCATCTCGTGATGATGAACTCCACTAACGCCAAGGAACGGCTGTGCTTTTCAAACTAAAAATATGTTTACGTGTGTACGAAATTTTTAATAGCCTTGGCAGATTTGGTTAGATGCCTAGGCCAAGGTATTCCCGAGAATGATTTTGGTAGGAGCCAAGCTTTTAAGATACTCATAAGCCATGTTGATTATTTAAATGAAATGAATATTTATGTTATGAAATACATATTGAGATGGAATATTTTAATCGTCTCCATTTACTCGACTTTAGATATTTTGGATGATGTTTGTTTACTCACTGGGATTATATAATCTCACCACCCTCATTTCCACCCATTTCAAGCTCAAGATAGTTTGTAGATAGCTGATATTATCGAAGGCTACAGTTGGCTTTACTTCCTTAAAAATCGTAGGTTCACAGTCTTCGTTCACTTTTGTCATTTGGGGGCCCACGTATCATTGTAAATGTAAGACCTTGACCTTTATAGACTCGTAAAAGGAAGTATACGCGATATCCCTAATTAAGGGTAATTTCGTCATTTCCTTAGTAAGCCCATAAAAGTAAGATTTTAAACAATATTATGGCCTAAGTAGGCCTAAGGCATAAATGGATGGTGAAATTAGGGGTAAAATGGAAAGGAAACCAAAATTTTGATGATTTTCATGGTTAGGACAAAATGGTCATGTTTCACATCGAGTTAAAATTTTAAGTTTTCATGAACCCAAGTATGTCTAGACCATTATGGACCTTGTCCCAATGTTAAAAGAGCAAAAGATTGCATAAAAGATTGGAGGAGAATAAGTTAATTTGTGGAGGGGCATTTTGGTAATTTAAGTAGAGTGGATAAGTTTGGCTATAAATATCTTGAATTTTCAGCACCTTCTTGAAATTTCCAGTAGCTTGTCTTCTTCTTCCTTATTCCTTTTCACGTTTCTTCAATTCCTCCATGGGAGTTTTCTTCAAACTTCCATAACTCTCTTTCTCTAGCTCCAATTTTCATGCTTTTGGTGCACCTTTCCATAAACCCTTGTGCTATTTCATCCTTTCACTTTTAAACCCTTGAAAAATCTAGTTCTCATACTTTCTTTCACCAGTTGGGCATTCTAGAGAGAGAAAGAGAGAATTACCCCATTGATTTGGAAGCTATTGGAAGAGAATTCAACTACAAAGGAACCCTAGGGTAAGTGATGAATTAAGCTTGGTTTTTAGCTGTGAATAATGGCTATTAATTGGAAGTATAAGCTGTTTTATTGTTGAGTATGTTCATTACTTTTTTTTGTGATTAAGGTAGTGAACATAGATAGCCATTTAATGTGACAATTGAAAGCTAGCCAAGAGATAGCTTTTAGGGTTCATAGTGTGTGAATTGACCTATTGTTTATGCTAATGTGATCCTAGGTTCTAATGAAGTCCCATCCTTCCAATTGGATCATTAGGGGAATTAGGGTCAACTAAAGGCTCAACAACAAATCAGTGAGTGGGCTGCCTATCAAAATCATTTTGGGAATGTGACTGTTTTGTACAAAGTGTTTGAATGATTTTATACAACTTTTCTAAAAAATGAATGCCTTGGGAACAAGCTCTTGAGAAATGGTTTATGTTATGACATGTGGTTATTATGGATTTCTATGCGGCTGCATTATGTTGATATACATATATGTTTGAATATAGTGTTGTGTAATTATATTGACTCGGCTATGTGCGAGTAGGGAGTGCTCATAAGCCAAGGATGACCTAGTTATGTGCGAGTAGGGAGTGCGCATAATCCGGTGATGACCCAGCCATGTGCGAGTAGGGAGTGCGCATGAGTTGGTGATGATGATGATG
>NC_030853.1:4223486-4255844 GCF_000208745.1 Theobroma cacao
CGAGTCACTCCGCTGGAGGTCGAGTATTATTTTGTTATGTATAGATGAACTTAATGTAAATTTTAAAAGAGTAATGCCAGTACGAGTTGGCAATGTATATCACTATTTTGACTCAAAGTCATGAAATAGGACTTAGTGATAATAAATAGAATCATAAGTAAGATAAATAATAGGCTTGCTTGGGTTTAGTGGATTACGTCCATTGGACCCATGCGCCGGTCATGACCCGGAATTTGGGTCGTGACATTTCAGCAGGGTGGTTTCTCCTTTGGAAGAAAGGTAAATTTTTCATTGGTGCCCTGTTTCTCGTTGCAGCGAAAATCATTCTCGCTGCAGCGAGAAACCCTCGGGTTTTGGAGGGGTAGGCTAGCCGAAAACTCGCTGTAGCGAGGATGCATTTTCGCTATAGCGAGAGTGACACAGTAGCTTCTCGCTGTAGCGAAGTTCATTCTCGCTGCAGTGAAAAACTTTCTGTTTCTGGGTTGCAATTTCGCTGCAGCGAGAAACATTCTGTTTCTGGGTCACAATTTTGCTGCAGCGAGATTCAATCTCGCTGCAGCGAAAAACCTTCTGTTTTGGTTTCCTATCTTGTCCAATTGCTACCCTATCTTTCACTTTTTTGCTACCATATCGGAGTATGGACTTCCAACATTAAGGATTAAATGAGTGAAGTTTAAAATGGGGAGGTTTAGTGAGAAACCCTCGGCCAATTGAGAAACCCTCATTCAGCTAATAACTAAATCCCAATGTTGCTGCAGCGGAAAGGCATTCTCGCTACAGCGAAGATTCGTTGTCGTATTTGACTTGCTTGTGCAATATTGAAGCTTTCATTCTTCGAATGGTTTGCTATGTATGGGTTCATGATTTTCAAATGTTTAATCATTTAAGGGCTTGATGAGGGGTTTTTAATATGAATGGAATTAAATTGCATTGTTTTGAAAAAGAATGCATCATGATTTCGTTAAACACTCTTTATAGTATTCTTGTTCCTTTCCTTGTTCACTCATTGGGTTTATACTCACCGTTTTTAAACTTCATGTTTTCAGATCGAGAGGCAGTCGGTAACTAGGACGAGGTATCCTTGTAGACTTGTATCCATCTTTTGGTAGGTGTCTTGGCATTCAGTAGCTGTACATTCGTCCGAGTCCCTCCACTGGAAGTCAAGTCTTCTTTTTGAGATGTATAGACAAACTTGATGTAAATTATTGAGATATATGTTGTAGGCAATGTACACTTAAATGGGTATGCCGGTATAAGTTGGCATTGTTTAATATTAATTTGATTCTAAGTTATGAAATGTGAATTAGTAGTTTATGATGGAATGATAAACATGTCAGACTAATAAGCTTGCTTGGGCTTAATGGACTATGTCTATTGGGCCCTTATGTCGGTCATGGCCCGGAATTTGGGTCGTGACAGTAAATTAAATTACATATCTTGACTATTTGTATTACAGTATGTATGAATTTATTTCGCTTTTACAATACAAAAATTTCTTACAGATAACTCTATAAAAATTATTTTATAAGAAAATGGTATAATTTATTGAATATTTTTATTATATTCAAAAAGTCATAATTTCACTTTAAATGAATGTTTTAAACATCTAAACTTGTTTTTGATTATGAAATATGTGTTTTGCACTCGCATACTACATTATTAGCTGGTTTAGAAATTTTTGAAAAAAAATGACCAAAATACCCCCAAGAGACAAAAATTATTTTTTTTATTGTTTTGGCTTGAAAATAACTTATAATCTTTTAAAATATGATATTAGCAAATGTTGCTCGCAAGGGAGGTGAGAAAAATGATATTAAAGCTTTACGAGGTTTCGGTTGGCATTCCGGGTAATAAATGTCTATCGGGACATCGCGGCGGTTGTCATGGGCTCAAGGAGAGTACCGGGTCATGACATACAATGATTCTATTGAGATATTAAAATACATTTATATGTAGAGTCATACATAGGAGACATGTATTTTAATTGAATCTAAAAATTGTTCACAACCATCTAATAAAGCTGGTCACTTTATTGTGTTAAAGCTGCAGTGTCTAGATTACTTCCAACAGAATGAATGTGATTCACTTCAAGGGAATGATGAGTCTCAAATCATCAGAATGGTTGACTTCGAGTAATGACACTATAACATGAACTGAAATCATGTGAGAATCAAATTTAAGTTTAATTGTTACTTAAATCTTAATTTTACACTTATGCATTTGCTTACAAAGAACGAAAATCCTTATGGATAGTGGACTCGTATTTTATTTCCTTATAATCTTTGATAAACCATGGGCATGATCATCATAAAGCATTGATCTAGACTCTGTATGTTACGATAATAATTGAGATGAACATCTAGGAACATATATCCAAATAGTGGAGTTCATAGCATTAACATCACTTCTAATGATTTCAAGAAGATTGGTGATTAATTTGGGTCCAGTGGATTGATGAATTAACTGTTCATCACATTTAAATACTAAAAAAAATTAGATCTAGAATATTGAATCACTAACTGGATGAAATTTGAGACTAGGGGACAAAATTGACATAAAAGGTAAAACGGTAATTTCACCTTTTGTCATTGGATGGTTATGAGGGTTCACAATATAAGGTTTGCAATTGGACAGCAATAATTAATACCAAATATTGAATCATTTCTTGTAATTATAGTTAATCCAAGAGTGCAACCATGAATCTATGGTGGAATGATTTCATGGTTAATAAGCTTGAATTATCTTAATGAGATTAAGAATAATTCTAAGTTTATTGGAGCTTGGAATATCTATGTCCAAATAAATTCCCCACTTAATATCGTAGAATTCAACTTGTTTAAGTTGGAATGCATGTTTTATTTGATTAATTAAATTGTGCACAACAATGGTAGCTTTAAGATGTTTTGTCTTAATTTGGACAAGAAAACATGTTTTGTCTTAATTTAGACAAGAAAACATGTGTTGTCTTAATTTAAACAAGAAAATATGTTTGTCTTAATTTAAGACAAGAAAGATATGTTTTATCTTAATCTAGACAAAAAAACATATTTGTCTTAATTTAGACAAGATAACATATTTGTCTTAATTAAAGACAAGAGTTGTCTTAATTAAAGACAAGAGTTGTCTTAAATTAAGATAATGCTAGGAGGGTTCTTGAAAAATGAATCTAGACATCCATGTTGATAAAAAGAGACTCCATGTCTAACTATCACTCCTTTATTTATTATTAATTCTTTTTAAATAAAGATGGATAATAATAAAATAAGAGTTATTATTCAACAAGGAGTTTTATTTTATCAAAAACTCTAAATGATAATTAAAGAATTAAATTATTTATTCTTTAATTTTAATTTTGATAATTATGGAGCATGTTTGATGCTTCCATAACTCTAAATGGATAGTCAAGATTGATTCAAAGGTGTTTGATTTTGATTAAACCTTTGAGGTAAGAGTTTTAATAAATAGAAGAGATTGGAAGAAAAAAAATGCGTGTATCTTTCTTGAAAATGTTTCAGCCATCACTTCTCTCATCTTTTTCCTATCTTTGCTATATTTCTCTTCCTCTATCCCATTCTTGGTTGATTTCTTAAAAGAAAAACAACCATTAATTTTTAGGAAGAAAAGAGAGATAAAATCAGTTGCCATCTTGTAGGCTAGCATTCCACGCCTTGTCCACTCAAGTTCAAGTTGAAAGCATTCTTAAAGAATAAGTGGTAAACTTGTTTGGTCGAGAAATTAATTATTAGTGTGGTGGTGTCTGAAAATAAGAATCTCAAAATAGAAGGTACATTTTATCTTACTTAATAGATTTTTATTTTTAGGATGTG
The DNA here is from genome assembly GCF_000208745.1 of Theobroma cacao. Classification (NCBI taxonomy): domain Eukaryota; kingdom Viridiplantae; phylum Streptophyta; class Magnoliopsida; order Malvales; family Malvaceae; genus Theobroma; species Theobroma cacao. The sequence continues at coordinate 4,227,314 of NC_030853.1, forward strand.
ATTATGTAACTTGCAATAAAAATGATCTATTTTTTCGCTTATGTAAGTGGATTGCTTGCTTCCTTTATAAAATAAATTTTTTTAAATCCATCAATCCATATAGATCCCATTCCATCAATCCAACCTCTTCCAATGAAATTTTCACCTTGATCTGATCCGAACTAGCCAAATAGTAAACATGAAAGTTGTATCCTATCTCTTAGCTTTCCAATGGCTCAAGAATCACGTGAATTGGACTTTTGTAGTGAAAGTTATGCTCGAAATACTGTAGAATGTACAAAAGAAACTATCACCATACTTGCACGGATTATCACCAAAGAAGGCCTTGTCATAACATGTAACACCCCATAACCCTGTATAATAGTCAATATAAACGTATCAATAAGACGAAGGGGTCACATGCTAAATAAGGAAAAGTTTGAAGATTCAATTGCAATTTTGTTATTTGAAGTTAAAAAGGGGAATTCCCTAATCAAAGAAGGCTAGGTTATGAGTAATATGAGATGTACATGTGAGTTGGATGGGACAATGAATGAATAAATAAGCCATAAAGTAAAAATAATATAAAGAATAAAGAAATAAAAAAAAAAGAGTACATAAGATGTGATCGGGTTACATGAGGGATAATGCAATAAAAAATTAAATTAAAAGGTAAAAGAACCATGGGAAATAGGCTTTAGTAAGAGCTAAGGGCTAGTCACTTGAAGAAGAAAAAGGAAGAGAAAAGTCTTGGAGAGTTAGAAACCCGAGGAGAAGAAGGAAAAATGAAAGAAATTGACGAAGAAAGAAAGTAAAAAGGAAATGGACAAGACAAATCAAGTACGTTTGGTGATAATTATCTACAGCAAGACATATTAAATAATATTTTAAATTTTATCTCTTTTTTTCTTGTGATGGAACGACACTTTGATATAATGATGGAGAGGCCGGTTGAGGGAAGAAACAAAAGAGAAAAAGGGTTGGTGTTGCCGGTTGTGAAAAGAATAGGAAGGAAAGAAAGAAAATATATGTATATATATAAACAAAATGGGAGAGGCAAGAGGTTAGTTTTTTTTAGTTTCGGTTTGGGTATTTTCTAAAGGGAAAAGGTTTGATCTTTTGGAGCTAGTTTATAAGAGAAAAGAGCTAGGTTGTGGTAGCTGACAGAAAAAGAGGGAGAGCTTGGTTTTTGGTGACAAAATGGCTGAATAAAAAAAGAGAAAATTTGAGTTTTTTGGATTGATCTAGAGCTAACCAACGGTGGAAGTGGAGAGGAGGCTTTAAGCCGCCAGTAGTGAAGGTTGGGAGCTACCGATCGGGTGACAAGAGAGGAGAGGAAAGTGAGAGAGGAAAGAAAGAAAATTGAGTAGTGAAACAGCGTCGTTTTGATTCATTAAAGGCTTCCTTTCATTACATCAACTGGTGCTATTCATTAGTGCTGGGAAGCTGCCATACAAGGCTCTGAATAGTATATTCCCAAAGCAAACCGTGGGTCTGGTGGAGACTTGGGCCAATCTAGTCCAATTTGGTAAAGCTGCTTTGCTCTTCTCCATGGGTTTGTTGTGAAATTAGACTGTTTGGGGGCTAGCCATCTTATTTTACTAAACTTTGGTTATTTGGTGATATGAAGTAAATTTAAGTTGCGTAGAAAGGTTGAAGTAGGCACTTAATATCATAAATAAGTTGCCGATGTTTATAATCTACAGAATTATGTGAGGAAAGGATATAATTAATTTTAGTAAAAATGTATTAAGATGTGAGTTAGTTGAATGTGGATTTATGATAGAATGAGAAAGAGAAGTGGAATTAATGCACTAAATATATTGAGTTGGATTGTTGCTAGGAAGCACCAAAGTAAAGATAGTGCACTATAGTGGCATGCCAAAGGAAGTAACGCGCGATCGGCAAGTAGAAATAGTGACTTAGTAATCCCGCTATTGTGAGGTGAGTAGGGGGTGTCAATTTTAAAATTCCCATAATAGTATAAATATATGTATATTTTATTTTCGATGCAAAAATTGTGGATAGCATGGGCTGGTAGAAATTTTAGGGAATTGTGAATGCAAATTATTTTCAAAAATTGTTTTGAATATATATATGTATAAACTATATGTAAAGTGTTTTAAAAATTGGGAAACAAGCCCTTCACACTGTTTTACATCAAAATCTGTGCCTTATATTTGTGCAGTGTGCATTCATGGTTATATTGCTTATTCACCATGCGAATTGTTGTTTCGAAATTCATGCACAAATTTTATTTTATGAAAATGATAATGGATTTTATCATACCCTATGTTGAATGCTTTGGAAATAATTTTGAGACGAGCTTTTAAGGACATAACACAATTTCAAAATGGTTTTACAAACCGAGAGATTCAAGAGTGGGTCGGTTGTCACTTCGGTTAAGTGTGACCCTTGTGCACAAGTGAGCTCTAGCTAGAGAACCTTTGGGTCGCTGACGGGTGGTTAGGCGTGGCGGGGACCATGGCCTGTGATATATATACGTGGCTAGGCCACCAGTGATATTCGCGATTGCCACGGCTTGATTCTCTGATGTCGGCCAACATCATTGAGACTGCCATGGCATGTGGGATCTGGTGGAGCAAGGCTCTCGGAGGTTATTACATGGTAGCGGGACCACGGATTTTATTTGATTTCCTACTCTAGACAAAAATCTCTTTGGGTTTTCAAACTCTTATTTCTTGCATGGTGAAAACAAATTATACGGTTTCCTGCAACTCCCCTTGGATTTGTTGTAATATGAATTTTACCCTCACGTGAGAGGCGATTTGTGAACTGTGTATAAACCTGGTTACTATTTGGTTTCGCGGGAGCTTGCCCAACTTTATTGATTTGATTTGAGTATTACATGACATAATTTCGACCGCAGAGATCATTTACGAACACGAGGTTTAAAATGATATTTTACTGATTTAGTTTGAAAATGGCTATTAACCTTCTCGCTGCACAAAAGTTTACTTACTTGATTTGATATACATTATGGTTGATTACGACTTACAAGAGATTCTCGATATTTTCTTATATATATATAAGGCACAAATCCCCGTTTGAATTAAATATTTTTATCTACCCTTGCAATTTTTATTATTCAAAATCTCTACCTTATTGCTTGTTTCCCATCTACGCCCTACTCACGGAGCCGATGATCACTGAGTCTGTGAGACTCACACCCCTCTCATTTCCCCTTTTGCAGATAGGGATTGGCCTATCGTGTAATCATTGGTACGATCCACTGCAGATAGGTAAAAGCATCTCTTAGCCTTCCATTCCGAGTCGCTCCACTATTGAGGTCAAGTTTTAGCAATTTGGCATCACTATGTAAACAGATTTTAGTTTTGATATAAATGAAAATTTTGGCGTATTAAACTCGATGTATTTAATCATGATTTTATGACTTAAAGATCCAAATCAAATTACTATGCTTATTGTTAAATTCATGGAATAAATATATATGTTTTGAGCATTAATACTATTTAGTAAATCTGTATAAAGAGATATCGAGAAATTTCATGAAGGCTTGTTTGGGACTTGGTGGGATCTCCCGGACGTCTCGGACGTTGGGTAGCGACCGGGGAGGGGTCGTTATAACATATTTTACAAAAGCAATAAAAGAGATAAGCAATAACTAAACTTAAAGTAATTTAAAGCAATCTAACATAAAATTTAAATAAAATAACTTAAACTAAATTACTCAACATGCATTGAACTTAATTAAAGAAAACAATTACAATTCTTAATTAATTCTAAACCTAAAACCTCAAAGGCTTAGCTACTTCAGCCCCCAAAACATGACAAAATAACTTTATATCATAGAGTTATCAGCTTCCACCAAAGCTTAAGGATCTAAGGAGTTTTTCTATCCCTTGTAATATTGGTAAGTTTAAATTTTCTAAAGCTTTGTGTGATTTGGGTGCTGGTGTTTCAATTATACCTATGTTTGTTGTCAAGAAAATTAGACTTAATGAGATACAACCTACCACAGTTTCTTTGCAATTAGTAGATAAAACAATTAGGTACCCTGTTAGGATTATAGAGGATGTGTTGGTTAAAGTTGGGCATCTATATATTCTGGTAGACTTCATTGTGCTTGAGATGGAAGAAGATGTGGCAATTCTTCTAATCTTGGGACGACCATTCTTAGCTACTGTAGGCACAATCATTGATGTGAAAGAAGGCAAGATAAGTTTTAAAGTTGGAAAGGAGGTAGTCAAGTTTAATATTTTCAATGCAATTAAGCATCTTGCCTTTACGAATAGTTGGTATAGAATGGATTTAGTTGATGATGGCAAGGGTAAGCCTATTTTTCCACCTACAAGTGAGCAAGCACCAACCTTTGAGTTCAAACCACCACTTCCACATATAAAAACTAATAAATAACAATCAAATTAAAAGGAATAACATAAAATTAAAATAACTCACTTTAAAATAAACTAATTATAAAAATAACTAAAAATAAGTAAATTATAATTAAAAATTGAGGACTTAGCTAATATTTAATAACAAAATTGGAATAAAATAATTTTCTAAAATAGAATTATCAGTTGACTATTACTATTTCAGGGTTAATTATGTTTGTGTTTTCTTCCAATTTTTGAGTTTTCTGGATCAAGGTCAACTATGGCTTTGAATACTTCAAGTTTTTCACTCTTTCTACCCTCGGAATGACTTGAGCTTCTCAATGATCAACTCTTGACTTATGTCTTGAGGTTTCCTTAGCCTTTTGGCTCCTCCTTCAACTATTTCTTCCTTGCCTTGTTCCTACAATTGAATAAAAATTCTAGGCATGTTTGCTTTTTGTTTTCTTAGCTGAATATGCATTGTTTGAAAGCTTTTATGATGTTTTTTAAAGATGCATGGCTTTTCAAACAATTATGTGACCTTAGGGAATTAAAAATATATTTGAAACTATTTCAAATGCTTTGACATTAAGTTCAAGATAACATGTAATTTTTGTCAAATCAAAACATGATGTAACTCAAGGCTAACATATAACATTCCACACATCTAGGTCCATAGATTGTATAAAAATTTCCATGCATTTCTTCCAATAAGGATAGTTAGTACCTACAAAGAAAGGTGGCCTTTGGATTGATTGCCTTTCACCAAGCATGGTTATCGTAAATGATGGTATATGCCTTAAAGTCAATTAGATTGATTAAGGAATATAGTCATTTAATGCATACTTAATCGCATAACTATATGTGATAGAGGTTTTCCTTCATGTTAGTGTAACAATAAGGAGTTATTACTGTGAGACCTCGACCTTCACAGACATGTAACAGAGGTAAACCCTATGATGTTGAGCAGGGGTAGTTTGGTTATTTTCTTGATGAGCTCCTAAAAGTGGGTTTTCTAATATTATTAAGGCCTAAGTAGGCCTAAGACATAAATGAATGATGAAAATAAGGATAAAATGACAAAGGAAATAGCAATAATGATGATTTCCAAGGTAGGGGCAAAATGGTTATTTTTCATCTCGGGTCAAAATTTTTAAGTTTTCATGAACTCGAGTATTTCTAGACTATTATGGACTTTATCTAAGTGTCAAAAGAGTAAAAGATTGCATAAAGGATTGGAGGAAGACAAAGCCAACTTGTTAAGGGCATTTTCATAATTTAAGTGAAGTTTGGATAAGCTTAGGCTATAAATATCTTATTTTTCCAGCAACTTCTTATTCTTCTTCCTCCCATCTCATGTTTCTTCATCTTCCATGGAAGCCTCCCTTAAAGCTTCCATAACTTTTTCTCTCTCTCTAGCTTCAATTTTCATGCTTTTGAGCACTTTTTCATAGAACCTTTTGTGCTCTTTCACTCTCTCACCTTTAAACCCTCAAAAGTCTTTTCTAAACACTTTCTCTCACTATCTGAACATTTTAGAGAGAAAAAGAGAGACTTTCCATAATAGCTTGAGTATTCTTGAGAAGGAATTCAACTGCAAATCCACGAAGGTGAGTAATGAATGAGGATTGATTTTAGGTTGTTGATAATGGCTAGTAATTGGAGTTGTGAGTTGTTTTATTATTGAGGTTTGTTTATTTATTTCTGAGTTACTAGAGTAGAGAGAATAGATAGCCATTTAATAGTAGTTGGAAGCTAGTTAAGGATGACTAGTAGAACTTGATTTAAGAAATAGCTTTTAGAATTGTCTTTGTGCAAATTGGGTTGGTTGTGATATTGGTGTGTGATAGGTTTCAACAAGACCTCACATCTTCATTTGGAGCTATAGTAAAAGTTGGAGTCGAGTAAAGATTCAACAAATACCAGTGAGTGAACTTGCATTTAAAAAAAAATGTTTTGGGGAGTGTCCACATGTTTAAATAAATCATTTGAAAGTTTCATTTGTTTTTGCTTCAAAAATATACTTGGGGAACAAGCCTTTGATGAAATGCTTATATCTTGTGAAATGTGCAATATGAATAGTTCATGCGTTATCACATTATATTGATATGTGTATTATGCTTTGGATGCTCTTTTGTGTGATAATGATGACCCAGCTATGTGCGATGTGGGAGTGCACATGAGCTGATAATGACCCGGCTATGTGCTAGTAGAGAGTGCGCATAAGCCGATGATGACCTGGCTATGTGCGAGTAGGGAGTGCACATGATGATGAATGAAGTAGGGTGGTGTACATGTTTATATATGTTTATATATGTATATGTGATAGAAAGTTTATGATTATAATATGTGATTGAAATGAATAATGAGAAACTTGATTATTGTCAATGTGTTCACTTTGATGTGCAATATGGTAGGAATGGATTTTGTGGCATGTAAAAATCCCTTAATTGCCATCTGCCCTGAATCTTGCTACAGCGAGAAACTCTCGGGTGGTGGGGACACAAACCAGCCCTGTTTTCGCTGTAGCGAAAACGAATTCTCACTACAGCGAAGAATTTCGCTGCAGCAAAAAAGGATTCTTGCTGCAGCGAGAAACTCTCGGGTGGTTGCAAAATTCTGGTGCAGTGCTCTTATTTTGACAAAGATTTTAACCACCTTTTCGTCAGAACTGGGCAAAGTGGTAAACATAAAAGTCGTAGCCCAGCCTCTTAGATTTCTAATGGTCTAAAAATCATTTCAATTGGGCTTATGTAGTGGGAGATATTCTTAAAAAATCAAAACATATGCAAACTGAGACTGTTTCTCGCTACAATAAGAAACTTGCTACCTATCAATTGATCAAATTTTTCACCCATTTAACTTCATGGATTGATCATGGGTTTTTGCAACACTATGAGGTTATTAATAAAAGTTTGAAATGAGGGGTTTTTAGTAGGAAATTAAATCAATTGCATTGTTTTTGAAACAAGTGCATCATGATTTTCAAGTTCTCCTTATCAATTGCTTATTCCCTTCTTATGTTCACTCACTGAGTTTTATACTCATGTTTTTAAACTTCATGTTTTCAGATTTGGAGGCAGTTGGGACCTAGATAGAGTATCGATGTATGCTCATCCTCTTGGTAGGTATTATGGCATCTCAGTAGCAGTATTTTCACTTAAAGTCACTCCGTTGAAGTTTGAGAGTCTTTGGTCTGTGTACACGTATATATAATGTAAACTACTAAGAGTCATGTTCTAAATAAAGTATGTATATGGTGGATTGATGATGATACCCCTATGAGACGACAATGAATGATAGTACTTTGAGATAATGCAAATATGAATATTTGGTTGCTATAAAATATTACTGAAACATTCATCGTTGAGAATTACAACACATGATTTTAAAGATGATGAATGGAATGAGGAATAGGATCTCATACAGAGGCTTGCTTGGGCCTAGTGGGCTATGCCCACTGAGCCCATGTGTCGGTCATGGCCCGGGATTTGGGCTATGACAATTACATACTAATTAGATGAAGCCTATGGAACACAAAGTCCTTGCAACAGAATTGTAAAGTTGTTACAATTATGAGATCACTATCCATCAAAGCCATGTTCCTAAAATTGTTCCTGGTCATTGTATTGTCAAGACTCGACATTGACAATGCTAAAAGATTGGTACATGCTAAGCCTCATTACTTGGGAAGTAAGCAATCGATCTTATAGATTGAAGTATATGGGATACTTGAGGATAGCATGTGGCTACTTGTTACAGAACAAGTTCATTGAACATGACCTGTTATGAGAACTCCATTTGGTATTTCACTCAAGTGTCTATGGAATATGTTTTCATGTGATAGCTGTTCAACTAGTCCTCAAACTTGAGACTCCAAGTTATCTTGTATTCGGAATGACATATTTTGATTTCACCTCTACGAGTCTGGAGGGCCAAATGTCTAAACAAGGTGTTTTTGGGTATGCCATGAAGCATGCAAAAGTGGATGAGTGGTCAAGAGAGGATTCATCATCCCAAGTGATATGAAGGGATGTATCTCACTTGTTTTCAATTCTTGATTAACTTGTATAAACTTTTTGGCCAAAGCATGATGAAATTGAGGAAAGTTAGTTTCCTAAATTCATAAGGTTTATCATGAATTATGAGAACTAATATGAAATGTTATAAGTAGACACTGAGCCATGCTTTATGACATATCCAAGATATTTTATGAAAAGACCATATTACACTATGAGGCTTATCATTGAAGGGCTTTGTTAAATTCTTTAATTGACTCTCTAACATTTGGGTGGTCATAATGTGTTGCTAGATACCACTAATGATCTATAAATATTAATCAATTAGCAAATTGATATTTGATTATGATTTATATTTATTGCCAACATGTTAGAAGCCCAATGGGTCACACACATTAAGTGACATGATTGAGATTAAATAAGGATAATCAATTAAGTTAGACTTAATTGAAATAGACCAAAATAAAGTTGAAAAATTATTTAAGTTCACAAGAACTCAATTGAATAAAAATACAAATGTTGTATCTAGGGTTACAACTTAGTTTAGCTTATATAAATATGTTATGTTAGCCAACTAAAACTCTAAGTCTTCAACCACTTCTTAACTGTGCATAAAAATAAGAAAAGAAAAATAGTTTTCTTTGTTTGACAGAAATAAGATTTGGCAAAAACTTTTTGTCTTTTTGTTTTAAAAGAAAACTTGTTAACATAAGTGAAATCCTACCTTTGAGAAGGTCTTATTCATTCACTGTGTGCATTACTATTAGAGGCCAAACACTTGGGTGGCTGAAAATTTAATAAATCCTAAAGGTGAAGAAGCAAAGATTTCAACTGCAGGATTTTAGACTGTCTAATTCTCTTTCTGAGTTACGTGCTTCATCACAAGTGTTTTTGGATTTAACGAACTCTTGATTATGATATCTAGAGTAAGGTACGTAGTACTTGAACCTATAAGTGCTCATAATTAATCTGAAAATTGCATGAAAAACACAAACATTGATGTTGAAGGTTTCAACTATTTCTTTGATTAAACTTATTTTTATTTTTCCATTACGTTATATTTTTTTATTTTCATGTTTGAGCTTGAGGCCAAATCCTAGCAGTAACATCCATTTTTGATGATTTGAGCTATTATAATAGATCACTCAAGGCTGTTAAACTTGCAAAATTGAGCCCTTGCTTTGATACCAATTGTTAGTATAGTAAGCTCAATGCAATAAACACTAAGAAAGGAGGTGAATTTGTATTTTAAAAATTTCTTTGCAAGCTCAATGAAAATAACTCATTTTCAAAAAACAAATTTTCTTCTTGTATCAAAATCAAAGCAAGTGATTTTTCTTTAAAGCAAATATCAAACCACAAGGCAAAAAATTAAATCAAGATAAAAAGATTTTATAGTGGTTCAACTTTCTCAAGTGCCTACATCCACTCCTTTAGCTTATCAAGGAATTTCCAATCCACCAAAAAGATTCATACTTTTTAATGGGATCAAGCGTTAATCCTTACACAATCCATAAAGGGATTCTCACTTTTTAACGAGATTAAGCGATAACCTTTACACTGACTTTTCATGGGATCAAGCAATAACCCTTACACAATCCATAAAGGGATTATTGTTTTTTAACGAGATCAAGTGATAACCCTTACACTAACTTTCCAAAGTTAAGTTAAAACCTTTATAGATGTGTGTACAAAGGAGTAATAGCAAACATTTGCCTCACTAAAGCTAAGTGCTAAATTTTTAAGCTTGGGTACGAAGAGAAGAAATAATCTCACAAATATTAGCTCAAGGATTTGCATGTGAGTGAGCTTGAATGGCTGAGTGCTTGCTAGAAGACTAAGATGAATGCTAAAAAGGAAAGATAAGCTTAAGAATCTCTCTAAGGTTTTTCCACTTTGGTGTTATCTTCTCTTTCTTCAATATGAGTCAAAGGCAGCCTTTTATAGTCTTAAGAAAGTTTGGAGTCGTTAAACACAGTTTGAATCAAATCTGGCTGTTACTCAAGCTTGAAGGTAAACTACCACACTCCTAAGGTCAACTATGGTTCTTCAAAATCATGAATTAAAGCTTTTATACTCTGTTGGTCCCGATTATATGTGCTAGAAGGGGGGTGAATAGCACAAATCGGCTCTTGACAAGATGAGGAACTAATTTTCAGAACAAAGAAAATAAAAACAGAGTAGACAATGTGCAGGAATTTAGAGTGGTTTAGTCTAAGACCTACATCCACTACCTTGATTATCCAACCAAGGATTTTCCAAACAATTCCACTAAGAATCGGTGAAATTCACAAGCTTTCACTAAGCTTTACAATGGCTTTTACCAGGTTCAGCTAAAACCTTTCACAATAGTTTTTCACAGGCTAAACTAAAACCCAACACCTAACTTTTCGAGGCTAAGTTAGAACCTTAACACATTCAAGCAAACCTAGCTTGAAACAACCACTTAGAGTGACTCCCTCACTCTAGGAATACAAGAAGAGAAGTAAAAAAAAGTACCTATGATCACAACGTTGATCTAAATGGTACAAGGTTGAGTGCAGAATACAAATACAAAAGATTAGAGTTTAAGTGCAAAAAGGTGCAGAGAAGATTTTCTGGTTTTTCAGCTCTATATGACTCAAATCTCTTCCAAAACTTCTAAAGAACTGATTTTTAACCGTTGGAAGACCCTTTTATGCTTGGAGAAACAGTTCTGATGGCAGTTTGGCAGTTTATGGCCATTGAAAATAGTTAAGAGTTAGTTCTAGCCGTTAATTTATCTTTTAGTGCTCTGGTTCAAATTGCAGACAAAAAGCTCTTAGTCGACTAACTTTCTTCTTGATCGACTAAGTTGGTCCTGTCTTCTGATCATAATTCTGACAAAGAGCATTTAGTCAACTAACTCATTTCTTGGTCGACTAAGTTGGTTCTGTTTCTTAACATTCTTTAGCCCACCAACCCTTTATTTAAATCTTAGCTAACTAACTCTCAATTGATCAACTAAGGGACTTTTGCCTTGTTGTTCAATTGTGACTTCCTTAGCCCTATGCTATTTGATATATGCATTTTAATGATAGATTATTTGTTTGCATATAATTTTGTCCTTCACACTCAAGTAAAAATATTAGACATAAATGAAATGGGAATGTTTTATTATCATAAAAAACGAATGGAGCCAACAATCTCCCCCTTTTTGATGATGACAAAACATTCCTTGATTAATAGCACAGTGTCCTTTTATTCTTTTTAATTCTGCAAAAAATGGGAATCGCTCCCCCTAAATATGTGCTCCCCCTTAGTATGCGCATATTTTGCTTATTTATTCCCGTAAATTTTATTCAAGTCATATAGGAAGTGTCACTATATATTCAAAGTATATATATGCAGACAAATAGAGTGATTTACAGCAGTGTCTGTCAACATTATAATATTTCCAGATTTTATCTTTGCGAATAACTATTCATCAGATGTAGTATACTTAGCATCCATATGTATTCACAAACACTTTTCATTCATGAAAGCATAAACAACAAAGTTAAATTTAAGTGTTCAATTGCCATCATGGCATAAACAACAGATTACCACAAATTAACAGTTAATATTCCTAAACTACCCCTAGATAGCTTCTACTTCCTATCTCTCTTAAATTCTCCCTTAAGATCTTTGCCATACGTAGACAACTTTTACTTCCTATCTCTCCTAAATTCTCCCCTAAGATCTCTGGCATACTTCTCTTTTTTTTTGTCATCATCAATTTCTAATCATCTTTTGAGGAAGATAAGGGAGAGGACTCATCATCAGTGTAGTACTAGACATTGAGGGGTTGAGGAGAGGATTCAGGTTGAGGAGATGGTTGAAGTGGTGATTTTTCAGGGGACTATTCAAAGGATGAAATCTCAAGAGGGTGTTAAGGAGAGGAGATTGGTGCTGGCTTGGCCTTTTCAGCCAATTTGGATGATTTTCTCCTTTTGATGAGCTTTGTTTTGGTTGCCATTGTTTTCTTGCATATGACTGGTGGTTTGGACTTTTTTTGTGGTTCTTCAGCAACTTTTTCTTTTTCTTTCTTTGACTGCCCTTCTGTAGTAGGAGCTGATGCAGATGCTGTTTGTTGAGCTTTTCCCTTACCTACTTCTTTCTTAGCTTGCTCCTCTTGAACCATCTGATGAAAAAGTCCCATGATTGAAACCTCTTCAGAACGTGGAGGAAATGGTTGACGTTCTGGTTGAGGTTGGGGTTCAGAGGGAATATTTTCATTAAGTGATCCAAGCACCTCGGTATCTTGATCATATTCATCCTTGTCTTGAGGCTCAGGTGAGGGTGATTTTCTCGGTTGTTCCACCTCAGGTTCATGACCTTCAGCTTGCACCTCAAATTCCTATCCGGCTAGAGCTAGACTAGAAGTTGCAGAGCTGTCTGCAGCAGTTGGTTCAAATGGCACTTTTTCTTTTCCTTTTATTTTGCTTTCCATTTTAGTTAACCTTTCTTTTATTTTCTGAATCCTTGCCCATTGATCAGTGGGCTTCCCATCAATTCTCATCAACATATTAAAAATTACCTCATTTGAGAATTGAGATGGTGCTGCCTCTGGTTAAGTAGGTAATAAGGATTTTTTTCCTAGACCAGCCTTAAGGGTTTTAATGTATCGTTCTCCATCCAGTTTGTACCCCATTTTAGGTAAGCTTTCTAGATAAATGGCTTGGTCTCTAGTCTTAACCTTGTAAGCCTCATACCTAGAACTTCAAATTCCTTTCTTCTGCACTAGAAAAGTAATGATATTTCCATGAGGTAAGTTGATCTTCTCCAGTTTACATGCACCCCTCATTCTTTCAATCATGAACCTTCCCAAATTCAATGCAACACCACTAAAGGCATGTTCCATTAACCATCAATCTTAGAGGCTAATATAGCTTAAGCTTCCACTCCTCCCATGAAGCTTAGCGACAACAAAGTAATGCAGAATCCTTATTTGAGGACTTGTGATAAGCCCTGCATTGCTCTTGGAGGAATACTTTTCTTTCTTCCATGTGATCACTTCCCACAAGGATGAGGGGTCATACTTCTAAAGGAATTTAAATTCTCCCTTATTACACTCTATCCTAAGAAGTTCCCCTAAGTTTGTAGCAGTGACAGTAAATTCTTTCCCATTCAAAAATGCATTCAGACCTTTATCAGAGTAATCATCTGGTTTCTCCAGTTCATCCTTGTCAACAACAATACTCGAATAAAATTCCTTAACTAAGCTAGCACTATATGATCGATTTTTAAATGTCCTGTACTCTTTCAATTTTAACTCTTTAAAATAGTCTGATAGACTTGTCAGAATTTCAGGCGTTTCAGTAAAGCTTTCCCAATCAATATATTTTCCACAAGTGATAGGTGCATTCTCTATTTTCCTAAATTTCTCTTCATGCACTTTATTTTTGAATTTAGAAGATGAAGAAGTACCTTTCTTGTGTAGTTTGCTCTTTTCTTTCCTCTTTTCACATTTGTGGCTCTTCAATTTTCCAGATTCTTTACTTGCAGAGCCCAACTCAATCTTTTTCTTTTTCTTCAGTTTTTCAACTTGCAGACTTTCTTCCATCAACCTTTTTCCTTTCTTCTTCTCAATAATTTCTTTGCTTTGAGATGTTTTAGCCATTTGATTTGGAAAATTTTGGATTCAGAGTTTCGAATGGTTGAGAGGTGAGGGTTTTGGTTTCAACAGAGAGAGAGTGTGTAAGGAAAATGGGTTGAAAGCAGTTTAATTCCAAATGAAAAACTGTCTGACTCCCCTTATTTAAGTGCAATTTGTAACTCCCTCTTCAAAATTCAAAAATTACCTCCTAAATTTATTTATGGTTTGAGCGATTTTTCTTCTCTATTTTTGTTTCTCAGTAGGCAGTTTCTTCTTATTATTTTACTCCTCCTGCCTTCAACTTAACTGAGTCCTATTCTTTAATGAAACAGAATACTCTTAGTTGACTAAGACCTCTCTTAGTTGACTAAGTGCCTTCTGTTTTACGTGTATGAGATAAAAATTTTATCTACAACTCATGCATATTAATCATTCCTAAATTCCTTCTAATTTCACAAAATCTATCTTTATTTAAAGGTTTGGTAAAAATGTCAGCTAATTGATGAAAAGTATTCACAAACTCAATTTGAACATCTCCTTTCACTAAATGGTCTCTAACAAAATGGTGCCTAATTTCAATGTGTTTAGTCCTAGAATGTTGGACAGGATTTTTTGATATATTAATTGCACTTGTATTATCATAGAAAATTGGTACATTATTTACTGTTATTCCAAAATCTCTTAGTTGTTGTTTGATCCACAAAATCAAAGCACAATAGCTACCTAAGGAAATATACTCTGCTTCAGCTATTGAAAGTGCTACAGAATTTTGTTTCTTACTTGACCAGGATACTAGTATACTTCCTAGAAATTGGCATGTTCCACTAGTGTTTTTTTTATCGATTTTGCTTCCTGCAAAGTCTGCATCCGATTAGCCTTCAAGATTAAATGATGATTCTCTAAAGTACCATATTCCTAAGGTTTAAATTTCTAAGAGGTATCTAAAAATTCTCTTAACAGCAGTTAAGTGTGATTCTTTAGGTTGTGACTGAAATCTAGCACACAAACACACACTAAACTGAAAATCTGGTCTACTTACTGTTAAGTAGAGTAAAGTCCGATCATACCTCTATAGAGCTTTTGATCAATGCTTTTTCTTTACTCATCAGCATCAAGTTTGGTGGATGGACTCGTTGGTGTGCAGATTGGTTGTAGCTTCAGCATATCAAACTTTTTGAGCATATCTTGATTGTAACTTTCTTGGTTGATGAAGATTCCTTTCTCACTTTGTTTGATTTGAAGGCCAAGAAAGTACTTTAGCTCACCCATCATGCTCATATCAAATTCACCCTGCATCTCTTTGGCAAAATTCTTGCATAAAGCCTCATTAGTTGCACTGAATACAATGTCATCCAAATAAATTTGAACAATAATTAAATCAATTAAATATCTTTTAATAAACAATGTAGTATCAATGCTACCCCTAACATATCATTTTTCAACCAAAAATTCTGAAAGCCTCTCATACCAAGCTCTAGGAACTTGTTTCAATCCATACAAGGCTTTATGAAGTTTGAAAACATGATCTATTTTTTCAAAATCTTCAAATCCTGGTGGTTGTTCAACATACACTTCCTCTTGAATGAATCCATTTAAAAATGCACTCTTTACATCCATTTGGTACAATTTAAAATTCATAAAGCACGCAAAAGCAAGCAACAACCTTATGGCTTCAATCCTAGCAACCAGTACAAAGGTTTCATCATAGTCAATTCCTTTCTCTTGGTTGTATCCTTGGGCTACTAACCTAGCTTTATCTCTAACTACATTTCCTTGCTCATCTACCTTGTTTCTAAACACCTATTTTGTTCCAACAATAAGGTGGTGTAAAGGCCTAGAGACTAATGACCACACACAGTTTCTTTTGAATTGATCAAGTTCCTCTTGCATGGCCAATATCCAGCTTTCCTCTTTTTTTGCTTCCTCAAATGTCTTAGGCTCAATTTGAGATATGAAAGCTAAAAACTCACAAGTCTCTCTTGTTACTCTCCTAGTCTTAACTCCCTGAGAAATGTCACCTATGATTTGTTCTTGTGGATGGTCTTTTGCATATCTCCAACTCCTTGGAAGATCACTATGCTAAATTTCTATTCTTGGCAAATTTTCTAGAGGTGGAGTTTCATTTTCTCTTTTAGGTGAGCTTTCTTCATCATTCTTATTGTTCTCTAAGCTCATTTGTTCCATTTGCTTTTCTAGGATTTCTACATCATCATCAGCAGCATGAATTTCCTTTTGTAAGGCATTGGACTCATCAAAAACTACATGGATTGATTCTTAAACAGTTAAAGTTCTTTTGTTGAAAACTCTATAGGCCTTTGAGTTTAATGCATATTCTAAAAATATTGCCTCATCACTCTTTGCATCAAACTTTCCTAAGGACTGTTTTCCATTGTTTAACACAAAACATTCACAACTAAAACTCCTAAGGTGTGAAATATTTAGTTTTTTACCTTTGTAAAGTTCATATGGAGTCTTTGATATCATGGCTCTAATTGAAACTCTATTAAGTATATATGCTACTGTGTTCACTACCTCAACCCAAAAATATTTTGGAAGGTTATTTTCACATAGCATAGTTCTAGCCATTACTTTTAAGGTTCGATTTTTCCTCTCTACAACTCTATTTTGCTGGGGTGTTTTAGGTGCAGAGAAATTGTGATCCAACCCCTTTTCATTGCAAAATTTCTCAAATTCATCACTTTCAAATTCTCCTCCATGATCACTCCTTATGCTAACTATGGCTAGTCCTTTTTCATTGTCTACTTTCCTACAATGACTTATAAAAGCTGATAGAGCATCATTCTTATGAGCAAGAAAATAAACCCAAGTATCTCTAGAGTGGTCATCAACTATTACAAAGCCATAAGATTTTCCTCCTAAGCTAGTTATGCTTATTGGACCAAATAGATCAATATGTAACAATTCAAGAGGTCTAGATTGTGACACAATCTTCTTAGTCTTGAAGGATGTTCTAACTTGTTTTCCAAGTTGACAAGCATCACATATTTTGTCACTTTCAAATTTTATGTCCAATAGTCTAGCAACTACAATTTTCTTGATTAGTTTTGACATAGTATGCATGCTTACATGTCCTAATCTCCTATGCCATAACCAACTATCATTTTTAGCATTTCCAACAAGACATATTTCACTATTTATTTCAAGATCCTTAAGAAAAACAACATACATATTCTTCAATCTCTTTCCTGTAAATGAGACTTTGTTTGTACCTATGTCTATTACTTCACACTTATTTGAATCAAAACATACTTTAAATCCTTTGTCACATAATTGACTAATGCTCAATAAATTATGCTTCAAAACCTTAACCAATAACACATGACTGATTTGAGTTTGGGAGTTCTTACCAACCGTTCCTATACCATGAATTCTACCTTTCGAATCATCACCAAAGGACACGATACCTCCCTTTCTTTTGTCTAGCTTAGCAAATAGCATTTCATCTCCTGTCATATGCCTTGAGCAGCCACTGTCCATATACCAAGGTTGCTTCTCCTTGAGTTGAGCTCTTAAACATGTCTTCTTTAAGTGCAGCTCAACATACAAAACAAAATTTCAGTTTTTCTTTATAGGTACCCATGCCTTGATGGGTCCTTGATTGTTAGCTGCAACATAGGATCCTTTTGGAACCCATATTTTTCTCATTTTCTGCACACTTCTTTTCTTAAAACAATTATATGATAAATGACCAATTTTATTACAAACATAGCATCTAGATAATGTATTAGCAGAATTTTTCTTGTAGTAGATATTTCTTTTTGAAGTTTCATTTTTCAAACTTTTAAGAGTTGTATTTTCATCAAGTGTTTTTTTCAAAGCTTCAGATTTATTGTCCAGCTCTAATTTTAAAACTTCAAAATCTGTTTTTGAGTGTTCTAACTCAACTTGCAAAAAATTTCTTTGCTCAAAAATAGAATTGTACTCTTCTCTTATCTTTTCTAAATCATTTTCAAGAGATGTAGTCTTTTTCTTTAAATTCTTGTATTTTGAAAAGAGTTTTTCAAATTCATCATAAAGACACTCATACTCATCTTGTAAATCATCAACAAAAATATCATAGGGGGATAAGGATACCTCGGATTCATTTTCCTCTGCCATTAAACATAAGTTTGCTCTTTCCTCAGCTTTTTCTTCCTCACTTTCAGAACTTGAAGTGTCACTGTCTGATCAAGCAGCTGCCACCATTGCCTTCTTTGATTTCTTGTTTCTTTTTGGAGTCTCATTCTTAAGCAATGGGCATTTGGACTTAAAATGTCCAGGTTTCTTACATTCGAAGTAGGTTAGCTCCTCATTTTTGTTGGAGTCAAATTTGTTTCTTGTTTTCTATGAAGGACCTTGATCCTTTCTAAACCCTCTTCTAACTATTCTCTGATTTCTTCTTCCCATAAGCTTTCTGAATTTCCTTGCAACCAGTGCCAACTCTTCATCATCATCACAAGATAGCTCTTCCAGCTCTTCTTCAAGAATGTCGACTTTTAGTGCAATGCTCTTTTTCTTTTCTTTTGCTTCCCTCCTACCTTTTTCTTCTTCTTCCTTGAGTTTTAACTCATGAATGAGGAGAGAACCACAAATCTCATATAGAGTAATAACATTTAGGTCATTGGCTTCCCGAATTACAGTCACTTTAGGCTTCTAATTTTTTGGTAGGCTTCTAAGAAATCTTTTAACAATATCATGCTCGGGTATTGGTTTGCCTAATTGACTTAATTTGTTTGTGATGTTTGTGAATCTATCTAGCATACTGGTGATGTCTTCACCAGGCTCCATTTTGAACATTTCATAGTTATGTGTCAAGAAGGCTATTTTGGACTTCTTGACTTGAGAAGTCCCTTCATGGATTATTCTAAGTTTATCACACACTTGTTTAGCTGTTGTACAGCTTGAGACTTTGTTGAATTTAGTGGGGGTCAAGGCACAATGCAATGTATAGATAGCCTTAAAATTTATTTGGACTTTCTTAGTTTCAGCCTCGATCCATTTAAACCTTGGCTTAGGCATCAACTCATTGGTCACTACATTCAAAGATGAGGGAATAAAGGGTCCATCAGTTATGACGTCCCACATTTCATAATCTATAGCTCTAATGTAAATTAACATCCTAGTGCTCCAATAAGGATAGTTAGAGCCATCAAATAGAGGTGGTCTATTTGTTGATTGTCCCTCAGCAACTATGGATTTTTGGAGAGCCATTTTGATCTTTCCAAAGGGTATTGACCTTAAGAACAGGGAACTAACTCTGATACCACTTGTTGGTCCCAATTACATGTGCTAAAGGGGGGTGAATAGCACAAATCAGATATTGACAAGATGAGGAACTAATTTTTAGAACAAAGAAAATAAAAATAAAGTAGACAATGCGCAAGAATTTAGAGTGGTTCGGTCCAAGACCTACATCCAGTACTTGATTATCCAACCAAGGATTTTTCAAAAAATTCTACAAAGAACTGGTGAAATTCACAAGCTTTCACCAAGCTTTACAATGGCTTTTACCAAGCTCAGCCAAAACCTTTCACAATAGTTTTTCACGGGTTAAACTAAAACCCAACACCTAACTTTTCGAGGTTAAGTTAGAACCTTAACACATTCAAGCAAACCTAGCTTGAAACAACCACTTAGAGTGACTCCCTCACTCTAAGAATACAAGAAAAGAAGGAAAAGAAAGTACCTATGATCACAAGGTTGATCTAAATGGTACAAGGTGTAGTGCAGAATACAAATACAAAAGATTGGCGTTTAAATGTAGAAAGGTGCAGAGAAGATTTTTTGGTTTTTTAGCTCTATATGACTCAAATCTCTTTCAAAACTTCCAAAGAATTGATTTCTAATCGTTGGAAGACCCTTTTATGCTTGGAGAAATAGCTCTGATGGCAGTTAGGTAGTTTATGACCGTTAGAAACAGTTGAGAGTTAGTTCTAGCCGTTAATCTATCTTCTAGTGCTCTAGTTCAAATTGCAGACAGAAAGCTCGTAGTTGACTAACTTTCTTCTTGGTCAACTAAGTTGGTTCTATCTTCTGGTTGCAGATTCTAGCAGAGAGCATTTGGTCAACTAACTCATTTCTTGGTTGACTAAGTTGGTTCTGTTTCTCAACATTTTTTAGCCTGCCAACCCTTGATTTAAATCTTAGCTAACTAACTCTCAATTGATCAACTAAGGGACTTTTGCCTTTTGTTCAATTGTGACTTCCTTAGGCCTATGCTATTTGATATATGCATTTTAATGATAGATTATTTGTTTGCATATAATTTTATCCTGCACACTCAAGTAAAAATATTAGACACAAATGAAATGGGAATGCTTTATTATCATCAAAAACTAATGGAGCCAACATACTTGACTCTTGAAGTCTTCTACTCGATCCACTTCTAGAAGCTCATGATTTTAAAGTTTGGCTCTACCTAATCGACTTCATCAAGGTCGACTATGGCTCTTTAAATCTTCAAATTTTACAAGAGTTCTACCTTAGGGTCAACTATGGCCATCCAAAAGTTGAATTGTGCTTGCATTCTGTCTCAAGGTCTACTACAACTCTTATAGGTTTGAGTATGGCTTTGTATCTTTGTGGTTTTTATCCTTTCTTGCCACAGGGTTGATTATGCCTTTTAAACTTCACAATTCTTCAATCATTCTTCAACCATTTTACCATAAGGTCAATTAAAGCTTCTCAAAGGTCAACTATTTCCTTATGCCTTCAAGATTCCTCGACTTTTTTGCTCTTCACTTCCAATATTTCTTCCATGCTTTTTCCCTATAATCATGTGTTAATCTGTCACGACCCAAACCAGGGGCTATGACCGACGCAAGGGTATCAATGAGAGTTACCCTTTTAACCCATGCAAGCCTAAATTGATGAATTCAAATCAAATACTTGAAATTACCTCATGGGACTCATCACCATGGAACCGTACATCAAACATGCATGAACATATTAAATCAAATAGGATTATGTCATAATAGTTTGCATGCTCATGTTCTCAAAATGCGGAAGCAACACATATAGGCCATATTGTGGCAAATACAAAGTATAGCCATTCCATGGCAATTTTTGAAGTAAATGTCATTGAATACAAGACATAGCAAAATATTATCGATGAGAGTCAAACATAAATGACCAAACCTAATAGGACCAGCAAAGTACTACTCGAAACAAAAGGGCCGATGCCTATTGGATGCCATATATTCACTTACCCAAGAATGACTAAAGTATTGGCTCCTCCCAAGGGACAGCAAGCCAAACAACTATTGATCTACAAAACAATTGCATCTTACATGTATGAGTTATAAATAACCTGTGAGCAAATACAGGGATACGAAACTAGCTAGATCGGAGAGTGTTTGTCAAAAATACATTTTAAATTAAATGCAAGCAATACATTTCCAACAATATCAAAGTTTACCTTTCAAGCATACAAATATTCAAAGAATTTGGGAATTCAATGCCCAAACAAAATTAAACATCCCAAGGTGCAAGTTATGTGCCAAGTAGAATTACGTGTCAAAACAAAACTTTGATACCATAGTCTTGACGAATACAAACTCATTTAGAAAAGGATTTTATAAGGTTTTGTTGAAATTCAATTCATAAGTCTTTGAATTAGATTAATGGTTTGTAAAATGTTCAAGTATTTTCAAGAAAACAATTTATAAATATTGGGATGTAAAGTTGTTGTAAAAGAAGTTGAGGAAAAATAAAGGTTTAGTTTCGAGGAAACTAAAATAATGTTGTTATCTTTAGAAAATCCTTGAAAGAAAAGAATGGATTTCAAAAAATAACATAATTGTATTACATCGAATAAATGAAGTCTAAATACCAAAGTTGGGTTAAATATCCAATGCAAAGATCAAGGTCGAGACAAATTACCAAATCAAAATATCAAACTCGAAACGAATAACAACTCAAGCACCATGGTCGATACAATAGCTAAATTCAAAGACCAAAGTCTAAACAAATACCAAAATCAAAATCCAAAATCAACTATATCAATTCCAAAGTCCAAAATTCAAAACAAATATTAAGTTCCATTTCCAAAATGTCAAATATCATTACAAAAAGATTGTGGAGCGCTAGATAGCATGGACAATCAAATCAAAGCGTGCCGTAGCACTAAAGTGGTCGAATACATGAAAGTCATCGACCGTATATCAAATGAGGTAGAATTGTATCAATTCCCAAACAAAACAAAATCAAAGGGGGTAAGACTTTATTAGCTACCCAATCAAAGCTAAGCATTGTGCACAATGGCTAGTGGCTACTGTCATTAACTACACGTCCATAACTCAATTAGGCTCCACTACAACATTTTGTGTTATGTTCCAAATATCAAAATATTCATTTCCAAATGAAAAGGTGAATCTATTCACAATCCAAGATCAAACTGTTTCAAAAAAAATGAAGTCGAGGTGTTTAAAGCCCATTTCCAAACAAAGGATTAATTCAATCATCGACATAATTAAATCTCGAAGTAAAGACTAAATCAAAATCATCAACCAACAATTATGATAACTCTATAATGTAGAGTTATTTGAGCTTAATTTTGATAATAATTTGGCTTAGTTTTTGTAGTAATGCATAGAAATAAGTAGATTTTATTTAATTATTTTAAATTAGTTATTTTAGGTGAGTCAATCTAATCATGGTTAATTTTATGTTTAATTTGGTGTTAATGTGGTTAAGATAGGTTTTTATTGATTTATTTGTGCTTTTGTAGGTGTCTGAAAGAAGAATTTTAGTAAAAGAAGGAGAGTAGTGTCAAGGTGCAGACTTTCAATGCATATGTTTTGATATTTTTGCCATAACTTTCTCTACATAGCTCCAAATGAAGGAATTCTTGAACCATTGGAAAAATAAGATAAAATTATACAACTTTAATGTTTACCACTTTACCCAGTTTGGCTCGAAATATAGTCAAAAATCTTGTCAAATTTGACATATTACAGTAGTCCTAGAGCAATTATAATTTCTGTTAATTAATTGGCCAAGGTTGCGACTCACATAGTCTAATGAGGAAATCCTAGCTGAAATTGACTTCTTTCTTCACCCAACTTGGCCTAATTTCAAAGCCTATAAAAACAACCTTTCGAAGGACTTAAGGAAAAAGAAGAAACACTAGATTAACAGTTGAGAGTCAAGCTACAGAGTCAGTAAAGCTAAGAAGAATTTGCAGGGTTCAAAGAGATTTAAAGATCAAGAATATAATTCTTGAGTTTTTCTATATTTTCTTTTATTCTCTTATTTTTTTGGTTTTGTTTTTAATGTTTAAATTTTATTCAACGATAATATGTGACTTGATGGGGAATTAAATTTTTAATCTAAGATTATGAATGAACTCAATATGTAGTCTGAATTATTTATCTCTCTTTTACTTATGTTTGATAGATTTAAGTTGTTTATTTTATTCTGTTCTTAATGCTTCTAATTGCCTGATCATCAATTAGATTGAATTGGAAATCTAAGTTAAACCTTGACGAAGGAGATTTAGGTAGACCTTGAATAAAATAGTGAATGATCAAATGCACTTAGTTGATGAGGTGATTTGATTTGCATATAGGGTAGACATACACCTATAATCCATACGTAGCTAAAACTAGAGCACAAACTTAATGAATCTTTCTTCAAAATAATTTGCATAGACATACAATAAATTAATTAGGAGATATATTTTTATATGAAACTCGACAGAGATTTGTAAATAATTTAGGACTCTAGGTTAGCAACTTAATCCATTAAACTAAGTTAAGAGAAAGAAACAATATTCAGATGAAGTATTGAGGGATATCATAATCTTAGGTCTATTAATCACTAAAAGTAAAATTTGCTGATATATCAGTTTTAGATTTTAGTTTATTAATTTAAATTTTTCTTTTTAATTTTAATTGTTTAGATAAAATTAAAGTGTATTAATTTAGTAGTTAACAATAAGGATTAATTCAATTTTCTGTGGGATCGATGCTCTACTCATCTTTATATTATCTTTGCGATATGTACACTTGAGTGAGTAGAAAATTGAACAACAAGTTTTTGGTGCTGTTGTTGGGGAATTGATTTTTAATTCTTTCTTGTTAATATTAATACCAAGCATTCTTAATTTTAATCTAGACTTTTCTTTTCTTTAGTTTTTCAAGTACTTTTGGTCGTTGTATGCGAAGAATCCGAAACTTGGAAATTGTTCCTTTTGATCCAAATATCAAAAAAACTTTTCGAAGACTTAGGAAGAAAAATAAAAAAGTTTTTGCTCCAAGTAAAACAATGGCTGATCAACAAGAGGAAGAGACCAAGCCTTCGAGGGATTTTATAGTCCCACAACTACAAAATCTCCACTCTAGTATCTAAAACCTCTTATTCAAGCCAACAAATTTGAAATTAAGCCATCAATCATTAAGATGATTTAGACTGCTATTCAGTTTGGTGGTTTGCCTAATGATGATCCGAATGCTCATATCATAAATTTCTTGGAAATCTATGATACATTCAAGGCTAATGGTGTTACTGATGATGCCATAAGATTGAGGCTTTTCCCTTTTTCATTGAGAGATAAAGCAAAGAGTTGGTTAAATTTGCTTATTACTGGTTCCATTAATACTTGGGATGATATGGCTAAAAAATTCTTAGCAAAATTCTTCCCACTTGCAAAGTCAGTAAAGATGTAGAATGATATTACTTCTTTCATGCAATTTGATTCTGAATCACTATATGAGGCTTGGGAGAGGTATAAGGATTTGATGAGAAGATGTCCTCACCATGGATTACCTAAGTGGCTGCAAGTTCAGACTTTTTATAATGGTTTGCTGGGACCTTTTAGAACTACCATTGATGTTGCCCCTGAAGGTGCACTCATGAGTAAATCCATTGATGAGGCTTATGATTTGCTCAAAAAGATAGCTTCTAATAATTATCAATGGCCATCTGAAAGATTGGGTATAAGAAAAATTGCTGGAATTCATGAATTAGATGTGATAAACACTGTCCCTACACAATTGGCCTCTTTCACAAAGAAAATAAATAAACTAAGTGTTAATCCTGTTCAAAACTCCTTTATGACATGTGAATTTTGTGGGGAAGGACATTCCAATGACAATTGTCCCATCTATTCTGAGTCATGTCAATTTGTTGAAAATAGGCAACAGAACAATCCCTATTCCAACACTTATAATCCTAGTTGGAGGAATCATCTTAATTTTTCATGGAATAACAACCAAGGGTCTTCATTAGTGGCTAAGTCAAACTTTCCTTCTGTATTTCTATCTAGAGCCCTTATGCCAGAGAAAAAGCCTTCAATAGAGGATATGTATAATACCCCATACTTCGATATGGTGGCTAATAAAGCTTATCGGATGCCAATTGAGGTTAATTAGAATGTTTAAAAGTGATGAAGGGTGAAAGGAATAGTTTGGAATAAAATATCTCACATGAGAAGAAATAACAATTGAATAACAATATTTTATTAGGGATGAATGTGAAACCTCGACCTTCATAGACGTGTAGCGGAGGTAGACACGCTGACGTAAATTAAGAGTAATCTTGTCATTTTTCTTGATGAGCTCTTAGAAGTGAGTTTTTCAAATATTATTAAGGTCTAAGTAGGCCTAAGAAATAAATGAATGAGGTATATAATAAAGAAATAAACGAAGAAAATTGAAATAATGATAATTTCCATAATAGGGGTAAAATGGTCATTTTAGATCTCAAGTCTAAATTTCTAAGTTTTCATGAACTCGAGTACCCCCAGTCTATTGTGGACCTTGTCTTAGTGTCAAAAGAGTAAAAAGTCTGAACCAAAGGAAAGAAGAAGGTAAAGTCAACTATGCAATGGCATTTTTGTAAATAAGTAGAACTTTAGTCAACTTTAAGCATAAATATCTAATTCTCCAGCACTTTCTCCTCACTTCCAGCAGCTTTTTCTTATTCTTCCCATTTCTCTTCTCCATTTCACGTTTTCCATCTCCCGTGGAAGCCTCCCTTTAAACCTCCATGATTTTCTTATGGTAACCCTAAATCTTGTGTTTTTTTATGGACCTTTCCATAGGGTTTTTCATGCTCTTTCACTTCTACACCTCAAGAGCCCTTAAAAGTCTTTTCTTAGTACTTTCGCTCACTATTTGGATGTTTTAGAGAGAGAAAGAGAAAGAGATACTTTTCATAATAACTTGAAAACTCTTGAAAAGGAATTCAACTACAAAATCACCAAGGTGAGTAGTGAGTTAAGTTTGATTTAGAAAATAGTATTTGGAATAATATTCATGTTAATTGAGTTGGTTGTGATGTTATTGTGTGTGATAGGTCCCAACAAGACTCCACATCTCCACTTGGAGCATTAGTGGAAGTTGGAGTCAATTAAAGAATTAACAACGACAAGTGAGTGAACTTGCATTAAAATATTTTGGGATAAATGTATATGTATTTGGTTGAATCTCTTGAAATATTTTATTGAACTTTTCTCTAAACATGCATGGGAACAAGCCCTTGATGAAACGTTTTTATGATGTGAAATGTGTAGTGTGATGAATTCATGTGTTCCTTTATTATGATGATATATATGTTATGCCATGAACGATAATGTTGTGTGATAATTATAACTGTGCGTGTGCAGTGTGGGAGTGCACATGACGATGCCAGTAGTGTGCGGTGTGGGAGAGCACATGCCGATGATATATGCCATGTGCGGTGTGGGAGAGCACATGATGATGATATATGCCATGTGCGGTGTGGGAGTGCACATGATGGTGATGGTGAGGTGCGGTGTGGGAGTGCACCCGATGATGATATTTTAATGTACGGTGTGGAAGTGCACTTGAGCCGGGGGAGAGTTGGGGTGATGCCAATAGTTGTATATATGTTTATATATGTTATATAGAGGTTACGGATATAAAATGTGATTGTATTGAGTGTTGAATGTTGAAAATTGTTAAATACATTCAAATTGATTTTCATTGCAGCAAAAATGGATTTTCATTGTGACAAGAATTCTTCTAACTTAATAGCCCTATTTTTTGCTGTAGCGAAAATGAATTCTTGCTGTAGCGAGAAACTCTAGGGTGGTTGGGTAAATGCTAGCCCTGGTTTTCGTTGCAGCGAAAATGCATTCTCGCTGCAGCGAGAAACTCTTGAGTGGTTGGGGGCTTGCTTGTAATACCCCGTACCTTGATATGGTGACTAATAAAGTTTATATGATGCCAATTGAGGTTAATTATAATGTTTAAAAGTAATGAAAGATGAAAGGAATAGTTTGGGATTAAATATTCCACACGCGAGGAAATAATAATAAAATAATAATATTTTTATTTGGAAAGAATTTATGAAATAAAAAAAAGTGATTCGAAAGTGAATTGAGGCATAATAAGGTATTGTGGGTACCAAGGAGATAAGAGGTGTGTGAGATCTCGACCTCTATAGACCCATAACTAGCAATAAGACTCGATAACATGGACCAAGGGTAATTTCATCATTTCTCATGGTGAGCTCCTAAAGTAGCTCTCAAATGTTATTAAGGTCTAATTAGACCTAAGGAATAAATGAATGATGGTAAAATAACTGAAGAAGATAGAAATACTGATAATTTTCACGGTAAGGGTAAAACGGTCATTTTGCATCTCGAGTAGAAATTTTTAAGTTTTCATGAATTCGAGCATTTCTAGACTATTATGGACTTTGCCTCAATGTCAAAAGAGTAAAAAGCTTAACCAAAGGAAAGAGAGAAGGCAAAGTCAACTATTGGATGGCATTTTTGTTAACAAATGAAAATTAGTCAACCATAGCATAAATATCTCATTTCTCTAGCAGCTTCCTCATTTTTCCAACAGCTTCTTCTTCTTCTTCCTCCCATCTCACGTTTCTTTCATCCTCCATGAAAGCTTCTCTCAAAGCTTCCATCACCCTCTCAAACTAACCTTAAATTTCATGCTTTTACACACCTTGTTATAGGGTTTTTCATGCTCTTTCACTCTCTCACCTTAAAACCCTTAAAAAGTCTTACACCCATACTTTCTCTCACTAGCTAGGTGTTTTAGAAAGAGAAAGAGAGAGAGCTTCTATAATAGCTTGAAAATTCTTGGAAAGGAATTCACGTACAAAGCTATCAATGTGAGTAACGAAGTAGAGTTGATTTTTAAGTGTTGAGAGTGGCTAGTTATTAGACTTGTGAGTGTTTTGTAGTTGAGGTTGTTCATTTGTTTTAGAGTGATTAGGATAGTGAAAATAGATAGCCACTTAATGGCAATTGGAAGCTAGTTAGGAGATAGCTTTTAGAATTTATAGTTATATGAATTGAGTTAATTGTGATGCTATTGTGATGATAGGTTCCAACGAAGCCCCAACGACCATTAGAGGAAGTTGGAGTTGGGTAAAGATTTAACAAATACCAGTGAGTGAACGTGCACTAAAATGATTTGGGTAGATGCATATACATTTGAACGAATCACTTGAATTGTTTAAATTGTCTTTTCTTTAAAATGCATACAGGAACAGGCCTTTAACGAAACATTTTTGCGTTATGAAATGTGATTGTAATGAATTTGTGAAATCCCTTTATATGTTGATATATATATATATATATATATATATAT
>NC_030853.1:4256242-4274236 GCF_000208745.1 Theobroma cacao
TATATATATATA
Source organism: Theobroma cacao (assembly GCF_000208745.1). NCBI lineage: Eukaryota > Viridiplantae > Streptophyta > Magnoliopsida > Malvales > Malvaceae > Theobroma > Theobroma cacao. The sequence goes on from NC_030853.1 coordinate 4,256,255, forward strand.
TATATATGTTATAGAAAGTTCATAAAAATATTTGTGATTGTGTTGTATATTGGCATTGTTAATTGCTCCCAAATTGCTTTTCATTTCAGCAAGAAAATGGATTTTTAATGTAACAATACCGCTTTAACTAAATTGCTCTATTTCTCGCTGCAGTGAGATTCATTTTCGCTGCAGCGAGAAACTCTCGAGTAGGCAACCTTAATCCATGCTCTGAATTTCGCTGCAGCGAGAAACTCTCAGATGGTTCCAAAATTGTGGTGCAGTGCTTTCACATTGACAATGATTTTAACCACCTTTTCAATCAGAACTGGATAATGTAGTAAACATAAAAGTTGTAGCCCAGCCTCTTAGCTTTCTAATGACCTAAATATCATGTCAATTGGACTTCTGTAGTGGAAGATATGTCTAAAAAACTAAAATATATGCAAACCAAGAATGCCTTTTCACTGTAGCGAGAAACCCTTTGTTTTGCTTGTCTTGCTTGGACATTTGCTGAAACTTTCATTCTTTTCAACTTCATGGTTTATCATGGATCTTTCAACACTAAGGGATTTAATAATCAAAGGTTGAATTATGGGGTTTTACAAGAAATTAAACTAAATTGCATTGTTTTTAACAAAAGTGCATCATGTTTTCAAAATCTTTCCGTATCCGTTGCTTGTTCCCTTCTTATGTTCACTCACTGAGTTTTATACTCACTCTTTTAAACTTCATGTTTTTTAATTCAAAGGCAGTTGGGAGTTAGATTGAGTTGTCCACGTATGCTCGCCTTCTTGGTAGGTACTATGGCATCTCAGTAGCTGTACCTTTAACCATGGTCACCCTGCTGATGGTCAAGAGTCTTATGCTTGTGTATACGTATAAGTAATGTAGACCACTAAGTTTCATGTTAAAAATTCAATATGTATATTTGATTACTAATGCCATTATAGGTTGGCAAACAAGTGACATTATTTTAACATAACACAAATGTGAATATTGGGTTACTATAAAATGTTACTGAAATATTTATAGTTGAGAATTACAATATGTGGTTTTAGAAATGATGGCTAGGAATGATGATCAGGATTGCATAAAAAGGCTTGCTTGAGCTTAGTGAGCTATGCCCATTGGGCCCATGCTGTCACGACCCGATTTCCAAGACGTGACCGGCACATGGACTCAAGGGACGTAGTCCACTAAGCCCAAGCAAGCCTATTTACATAATCCTGCTCATCATTCCATCAATTATTCTTAAAGTCACCTTTCATGCTTCCAATCTATAAGTGCCTAATTAATATGCTGTAGCAATCAAAAACTGCATTTCACGTTACCCAAATAATGTTAACCATTGCCAACTAGTGGTGGCATTACTCGTCACAGTATAAGTACATTGTCTAAGACACATATCTTAATATTTTACATCACATGAACGTATTCATAAACAAAATGATTCTTGACTTCCAACGGAATGACAAAGGTGAAGGGACGGCTACTGAATGCCAACATACCTACCAACAAAGATGAAACTATGTGGACATCTCGACCTAGGTTCCAACTGCCTTCTGATCTGAAAACATGAAGTTGAAAACAGTGAGTACAAACTCAGTGAGTGAACATAAGAAGGGAACAAGCAACAACAAGGAAAGTTGATAATCATGATGCACTTATTTGAAAACAATGCAACTTAGTTCAAGTTCTTATTAAAATATCTCCATTTAAACCCTTGGTTATTAAATCATTTAATGATGAAGGAATAGTATTTAGCATGAAATTGGAAAGAAGGGAAATTTCCAACAATTTCCAAGTAAGGCAGTATAAACAGTGTGTTTCTCATTGCAATAAAATCAATTTGCAAATAAATGACAAATTTTTAAGATTCATCATGTGCATCTCACCCAACTCATGTGCATTCCACCACATCGTGCACATAGCCAAACATCCCATCTCACCCAGCTTATGTGCATCCCACCACATCGTGCACATGGCCGGACATCCCATCTCAACCAGCTCATGTTCATCCCACCACATCGTGCACATAGCCGGACAGTATCACCATCCATCTCCCTCACCACCGTCATCACCGGTAAGTGCACACTCACCTCGCACATGCACCGGTTGCATTTATCACACAATGGTACCATTTATGACATAGTATACATATATATATATATATATCAACATCATACAAAAACATTTGGATTCATCCTTTTACACATTTCACATTTCATAACATCAAACATTTTATCAAGGGCTTGTTCCCAGGCAATCTTAAAGCAAAAACCAATAAGATTCCTAAATGATTCTTTGAAATATGTAAACATTTTTCCAAAATATTTTGAAATGCAAGTTCACTCATCAGTATTTGTTAAATCCTTACTCAATTCCACTTCCTCTAATGGTCCAAATGGGGCGGTGGAGCTTCATTGGAACCTATCATCATAATAGCATCACAATTAACTCAATTCACATAAATATGGTTCTAGAAGCTATCTCCTAAATCATGTTCTGCTAGTTATTCCTAACTAGTTTTCAACTACCATTAAGTGGCTATCTATTTTCACTACTCTAATTGCACTAAAACGAATAAATCCTTAACTACAAAACACTCACAGATCTAACCATCAGCCATCCTCAACAACTAAAAATATCAACTCAATTTCAATACTCACCTTGCTAGCTTGGTAATTGAATTCCCTTTCAAAAGCTTTCAATTTCTTGTGAAAAATCTCCCTTTCTCTCTCTAAAATGTCCAACTAGTGAGAGAAAGTATTAGGGAAAGGCTTTTGAGGGTTTTATGGTGAAAAAGTAAAAGAGCACAAAGAACTTTGTGAAAGGGTGTACAAAAACATGAAAATCAGGGTTAACTCGAGAAAATCTATGGCAGTTTCAAAGCAAGCTTCCATGGAAGGTGAGAAAACATGAGAAAGGAAGAAAAAAAAGAAGTGCTGAAAATTTGAAGAAGCTGTTGGAGGAATAGGATTTTTATAGTTAAACTTATCTAAATCTTCATGCAATTACAATAATGCCCTTAACAAGGCCACTGGTCTTCCTCTTTTTCTTGTGCAATCTTTTACTCTTTTGACATTGGAAAAGGTCCAAAATCCTTTGAAATAGGTCCCTTAAGTAGCCCCCAAGAGTCTTAGCTTCAAAAATCACCTAAACTTATTATTTATGGAAATTACGGTGAGGGTCGCGGCTCTCAATTTCCAACATCGCGGTGCTCAAACGTTCTGTCTAAATCTATTCTCCTGGTCCAGTACTTCCACTTCGATGAATATGTTGACCACCTTCCCGTCAGAACTAGGCAAAGTGGTAAACATCAAAGTTGTAGCCCTACCTCTTAGATTTCTAATGGTCTAAATATCATGTCATTTAGACTCTATAGTGGGAGATATGCTTGAAAAATCGAAACATATGCAAATAGAGCAATAACCCACTATGCACCTTTCATCACCGATTGAAATCATTTTTTAATTCTACTCTTATAATGACATAAAATAATTATAAGTAATATATAACTAGCATCATTAGCTAAAATAAAACCTTTAACATAAGTTCTACCTCTAGTTACGCGTCTATGATGGTCGAGGTTTCACACATGCGTCGGTCATGGTCCTGATTTGGGTTGTGACAAAGTTGGTATCAAAGCTCTAGGTTTAGTCGAGTCCTAGGAATTCTCATGTCAGTCAGTAGAATTGTCGAAATTAATGTAGAGCATTGTTTATGGCTTGTGACTACAGCACAAGTCATAGACAAGAGGCTATATAAACTCTTATTCTTAGTAACCTACCCTTTTGCTAACATCATATAAAGGTCATAAGTGGTGTCGCTATCCAGATTTGAGATGTAACCCGAGACACGAGCTGTTGTTGGAAGATTTTAAGTAAACGTTCCTAATAAAAGGTTAGTGTGATGGTTTATCCCTCCGATTAAGGATAGAGGAAAGTGGAGTTGGATTAATAGGTCTGTAATAACTTGTTCATCTACTGGAGTTAAAGGTTGAACCCAAGATTGTCAATGGGAAAAAAATTTGATGGCTATGACTTGTATTTGAGGTCAATATACAAGAGCACATGAGATAATGGTAATAAGGGGGGTACTTTGACTGGAATGACTAGTGATTGTTATAAATGAAGTGTGGTCATCAAGGAAAAGGCTAGTAAACCAAACTGTTATAAGGATGAGCTTGAATTTTGCTATGTTTAACATGAAGCCAAAGGATTAAAGGATTAGTTGTGGATTTGGTAGCTTAAAGTTAAATGACTTAGAAGTGTTGATTTTAGTCTAAATGTCATATGCAGTTCTATGTTTGAGCTTAGTATACAAGTTGCTTTAAAGATCAATTTAAAAGTTTATATGGTTTAGTATGCAACCTATGATGTAAATGAATAGTTTTGAATATGATTTCTCCAAAGGTAAGAGATTTAGAAAATGTTGACTGTTGGATAAGCTCGAAGAAGGAGCTTCTGCATCCTAAGTTTACAAATTTGGATCTTATGGCCGCAAAAGCGAGATGCAATAATTAAGTGAATTGTCCACTTTACCAATGTTAACGGTTAAGGATTGATGAGTAAAGTTAAGCTTACAACGCGAAGTGATATACACTTTGATATTTATGTACCTAAGAGTTATTTAGAGATCATTGGTTAATCAAATTTGCACTAAATGTCATGGTAAAGGATGTGAATGTTAGTAGTGAAATGTGTTCAAAGGGTGATTTTGACATCCACCAAATGTGGAATAGATATGCTAAGATTAATGTTCCGATCGCGAACTTGTGATAGAAAGCTAGTTTTGCAAATTGTGGGTTTCTTGATCATGAAATATATTGAGGTTATCAATATGTAGGCATATACCTGGAGTTGTACATCTTGTGATCCCCATGCATCATATGGAAAGAGACATCCCATAGAAAGATTTAGCCTAATTGGTGGTTACATGACCATAAGCTTAGCATGGAATTGAGAATGCCCTAATATGTATGAGGGGTGTGTTGTGAAAGGTCGAAAGTTATTAAGATGAGTGATGGGAGGAAATTAGAGGGACTATAGGTGACACTTTGAATGGTCAACGTGATTAAGTCAAGGATTGTAAACTTAAGCATGGAGGGAATTATAAAATGATGCCATAACATTATAAAATGATAATATGACACAAATATAGCTCATTGGAGGCAAATTATGGAACTTGGGAAAGATGAATTCTTGATTTGATAAAGATAGTGAATGTAGAATGTGGAGAACAATGAACTATTTTTATGATCATTTGTACTGAAAGTCAATAACTATTTGAGTTACTAGACAAGAAAGACAATTAATTAGGGATGGTAAGATTTGCGAGATGCCATAAATAATGAATAATTATGTGTAGTGATATGTATGTTGTGAATTAATTACACCATATGGAAAGGATATCCTAGGGTGGGACTTAGTGATTAATGATAAGAGTTATAGGATAATATGAGTTAAAAGTATCGACTTGGCCTAGAGCATATGATAAGCAAAATGAAGATACACATGCTGATGGAAACTGTGGTATAGGCTTAAGAGAAAGCCATGCAGTTGACAATGATTAGTATAGTAGCCCTACAGTAGAAAAATCAATTTGATGAAGTAAATTCCAGTAGCTGCAACGTCATAGTGCTAACTACCCAACGCTGTCGCGTTAAGACCCCCTCATGGCTGGAAAGCACGAGCAAATGGTGAATGGCATGAAGATAAAACTCACAAGTTGAACTATGGCCATTAGTCTTAATGTTGAGCTTTGTTATTTGGAGTTTTAAGTGCGTTGGAAAAGTGTTTAGATGACTAAATTGAAAGGTTTCTTTATTGCCTTATATATATGGGCATGTCAGCAAAGGAAAGAGAAGTTAAAGAGTTCTTAAGATGGCTACGTTGAGATAAATTACTGTGTGAAGAATTAAAATGAATAATATGTTGACTAAAGTCAAATCCTAAGAAATAAAGTAAACAAGAGATTAAGCCTTGTTAAAGGCTAAAGAAAAAATGAGTGAAAAGTTGGATAAATATATGAGACATTGATAAGGGACGTCAAAACCAAATAATGAAAGTGTGAATGAAGAATTACAAGCGTGACATAGAAAATAAGTTAAAGTAAAGTATCGTTATGAGGAATTATAAATCTTATCCTGACTTAGTTGAATGAAAGGGATTGGTAACAACACAAGGCCAATTATGTGGCATACTAGAAACATATGAGTATAAACTGAGGATTGAATAAATGAATATGCATTTATATATCTTAGAGAATAAGTGCTTGCCTTTGTAATGATATGCTCGGAATGTTAATGAGAAAATAAATGATTAAGTGTTTCAAGAAAACATGAACATTCTTAAGAAGGAATTACCAAACATACACGACAAGTATAATATATGGAATTTTGAAATTTGCTGAGGGGCCTGATGGCTAAACCATGGGTTAAGTGATTATAGGCAGTGAGACATAAGTTTAAGATAAGTATTTCCAAGGAAATACTCAAGAGGAGTTTTGCTATGAATTTTGTGGAAACAAGCATTAAGTTATGTGGTTACAAAAAAGAAGTTGTAAGTTGAGAATGATACTCACATTGACATTAAGTGGTACTAGAGAAGAGCCTTGTTTCAAGTCTTGCAATTTCAAGTGCAAATTGTGAATTGGTTAAGGGAGACTGATGTTATATTGGTATAAAAGAATAGTATAAAAGATGATTTGAGGTAACCTTGATAATGAAGTTAGACAATGAAAACCTCTTAATGTATTATGGAAATTGGAATTTGGAAACGCATAAGCCATGCATGATTTGAATAAGTCTAAGTCTTAAGTGATTGATTAATCACGAATTGCAAAAAGGATATAATCTATATGTTAGAGGCATGAAAGATAATTAAGAAATAAAGATGACTTTTAGGGATTGTGGTATTGCATAAGACGTAATGATCAAGTAAAGATGAATCTTTGAAGGATAAATGAGGTTATAAAGCATATACACATACTGGATTGCAAGATAATGAAAATGATATTTAGTAAGTGAAATGTGACTAATGACATTATGGTGCAAGGATATATAGTACAATGAAACTTAAGTATATAATTAGAAATGATAAGAAGGGAGTATAAGCATGTAAATGATGTGAAGTTATGTGTAGGCTTAATGAGAATTCGTATGGATTACGTAAGAGATAACTTGTGGTAGACGTAAGTGGAATAGTGATTTAAACATATAAAAAGGGTAATCTGAAATTGATTATATCTTAATGTTTATAGATTAAATATGAGAATTATTATAATGAATCTTGGTTATGGTGGAGAACAAATAAAAGGAAACTTAGTCTGAAGGCACTTGAACACAAAGATCCCTACACATAATGAAGAATATTGACATTTAGAAGTGCGTGTACATACGTATGTGTGGAATTGATAACGTGGCCAACTAAAATGAAGAACTATTTTTAGAGATTCGAGATTTGAACTCGATATATTTGATGAGTTGTATGGATAATACAATGATAAGAAATCCCATCAAAAGTGGAACTATATTGATATAAGAAATTTTGGAGAAATATCCAAGGAAATGATATCAAGGAAATGTAATCTATGGCGTGGTTAAGCCATATAAGATGGATTGGTATGATTATGAAGATTTAAGTTGCATAAATACGAAATAAACTTGAAGGGTAAAGGAATGTTAGAAACATGTGTAGGAATGAATAGGGTGTGTTTAAGAAGACATAAGTTATATAATGGTGTATGGGGATAAGGTGAATGAATAATGACAAGTTTAGCAAAAATCGAGATAAAGGTATGTTTAAGGTTAGTAATGGAATTAAAGGCATACTTGGGATCTTAATGATATGAAAGAATAATTGAGAAGGGTACCGTGGTTTGGACTCAAAGAATATAATAGATATAAGATGCGTACCTTGATCTTGCAAAGTGTTCTAGTCAAATTCAAGGTAATGAAGTGCGTAAATCAAAATTCCCTATGAAGAAGGAAATGGAATAAAATCATTGAGGGAGATTAATAACTTGACGTTGAGGAAAATTTGAGGATGAATTTTATTTGAGTGGGGGAGACTGTAATACCCCGTACTTTGATATGGTAACTAATAAAGCTTATCGGATGCCAATTGAGGTTAATTATAATGTTTAAAAGTGATGAAAGATGAAAAGAATAGTTTGAGATAAAATATTCCGCACGCGAGAAAGTAATAATAAAATATAATACTTTTATCGAGAAAGAATTTACGAGATAAAAAAAGTGATTCGAAAGTGAATTAAGGCATAATAAGGTATTTTGGGCACCAAGGAGACAAGAGGAGCGTGACACCTCGACCTCAATAGACCCGTAACTAAAAGTAAGACGCGATAACATGGACCAGGGGTAATTTTGTCATTTATCATGGTGAGCTCCTAGAAGTAGCTCTCAAATGTTTTTAAGGTCTAATTAGACCTAAGGAATAAATGAATGATGGTAAAATAAATGAAGAAGATAGAAATACTGATAATTTTCATGATAGGGGTAAAATGGTCATTTTACATCTCGAGTCAAAATTTTTAAGTTTTCATGAACCCGAGTAGACTATTATGAACTTTGCCTTAGTGTCAAAAGAGTAAAAAGCTGAACCAAAGGAAAGAGAGAAGGCAAAGTCAACTATTGGATGGCATTTTTGTAAATAAATAAAACTTTAGTCAACCATAGCATAAATATCTCATTTCTCCAGCAGCTTCCTCATTTTTCTAGCAATTTCTTCTTCTTCTTCTTCCTCCCATCTCAAGTTTTTTCATCCTCCATGAAAGCTTCTCTCAAAGCTTCCATCACCCACTCAAACTAACCTTAAATTTCATGCTTTTACATACCTTGTTATAGGGTTTTTCATGCTCTTTCACTCTCTCACCTTAAAAAGTCTTACTTTCACACTTTCTCTCACTAGCTAGGTGTTTTAGAGAGAGAAAGAGAGAAAGAGAGAGAGCTTCTATAATAGCTTGAAAATTCTTGGAAAGGAATTCACGTACAAAGCTACCAAGGTGAGTAATGAAGTAGAGTTGACTTTTAAGTGTTGAGAATGGCTAGTGATTAGACTTGTGAGTGTTTTGTAGTTGAGGTTGTTTATTCGTTTTAGAGTGATTAGGATAGTGAAAATAGATAGCCACTTAATGGCAATTGGAAGCTAGTTAGAAGATAGCTTTTAGAATTTATAGTTATGTGAATTGAGTAAATTGTGATGCTATTATGACGATAGGTTCCAACGAAGCCCTAATGCCCCATTTGGACCATTAGAGGAAGTTGGAGTTGGGTAAAGATTTAACAAATACTGGTGAGTGAATGTGCACTAAAATGCTTTGGGTAGATGCATATACGTTTGAACAAATCACTTGAATTGTTTAAATTGTCTTTTCTTTAAAATGCATACGGGAACAAGCCTTGGATGAAACGTTTTTACGTTATGAAATGTGATTGAAATGAATTTGCGAAATCCCTTTATATGTTGATATATGTATATATATATATATATATGTATTGTACATTGGTAGATAATATTGTGTAATGAATATAACTGTGAGTGTGTGCGATGTGGGGGATGCACATGCCGGTGATGACGGGGTATGGGAGTGTGGAGGATGACATTGCTGTGCGCGATGTGGGGGTTGCACACAATGGCATTAGTTGTGAGTGATATGGGGGATGCACATGCCGGTGATGACAAGGTGTGGAAGTGTGGAGGATGACATTGTTGTGCGCGATGTGGGGGCTGCACACAATGGCATTAGTTGTGCATGATGTTGGGGTGCACACAATGACTTCAGCTATGTGCGCAATGTGGGGGTTGCACATGAGCTGGGTAAGGCGACGGTGATATGCATGTTTATGTATACATATATATATATATATATATATATATGTATATGTTATAGAAAGTTCATAAAAATATTTGTGATTGTGTTGTATGTTGGCATTGTTAATTACTTCCAAATTGTTTTTCATTTCAGCAAGAAAATGGCTTTTTGATGTAACAAGACCCTTTGACTAAATTGCTTTGTTTCTCGTTGCAGCGAGATTCATTTTCGCAGCAGCGAGAAACTCTCGGGTAGGCAGCCTTAATCCATACTCTAAATTTCCCTGCAGTGAGAATGGATTCTCACTACAGCGAAAATGGATTCTCTCTACAGCGAAAATGAATCTCGCTATAGCGAGAAACTCTCAGATGGTTCCAAAATTGTGGTGCAATTTTTTCAATTTGATAATTTTTTTTACCACATTCTAATCAGAACTGAGCAAAGTAGTAAACATAAAAAGTGTAGCCCAGCCTCTTAACTTTCTAATGACCTAAAAATCATGTCAATTGGACTTCTGTAGTGGAAGATATCCTTGAAAAACCAAAACATATGCAAACCAAGAATGCCTTTTCACTACAGCGAGAAACCCTTTGTTTTGCTTGTCTTGCTTGGACATTTGCTGAAACTTTCATTCTTTTCAACTTCATGGTTTATCATGGATCTTTCAACACTAAGGGATTTAATAATCAAAGGTTGAATTATGGGGTTTTACAAGAAATTAAACTAAATTACATTGTTTTTAACAAAGTGCATCATGTTTTCAAAATCTTTCCGTATCGGTTGCTTGTTCCCTTCTTATGTTCACTCACTGAGTTTTATAGTCACTCTTTTAAACTTCATGTTTTCATATTCAGAGGTAGTTGAGACCTAGATTGAGTTGTCCATGTATGCTTGCCTTCTTGGTAGGTACTATGGCATCTCAGTAGTTGTACCTTCACCCACGGTTACTCCACTGACGGTTAAAAGTCTTATGCTTGTGTACACGGATAAGTAATGTAGACCACAAAGATTCATGTTAAAAATCAAATATGTATATTTGATTACTGATGCCATTATAGGTTGGCAAGCAGGTGACATTATTTTAACATAATACAAATGTGAATATTGGGTTGCTATAAAATGTTACTGAAATATTTATAGTTGAGAATTACAATATGTGGTTTTAGAAATGATGGCTGGGAATGATGATCGAGATTGCATAAAAAGGCTTGCTTGGGCTTAGTGAGCTATGTCCATAGGGCCTATGCGCCAGTCATGGCCCGAGATTTGGGTTGTGACATTGCTTGTCCGGGTTTTCGCTGCAGCAAAATTCCATTCTTGCTGCAGTGAGAAACTCTCGAGTTGTTGGTTCAAAATTTTACCCGAATTTCGCTGCAGCGAGAATGCCTTTTGCTACAGCGAGATTCACTCTGTCATGCTTGCCTTGCTTGGACTCTACCGTAGTTTTCACTCTTTAACTTCATTGTTGATCATGGATTTTTCAATACTAAGGCACTAAATAATTAAGGGTTGAATTAAGGGGTTTTAACAAGAAATTAAGCTAAATTGCATTGTCTTCAATATAAGTGCATTATGTTTTCTAAAACTTCCCGTATTGATGCTTGTTCCCTTCTTATGTTCACTCATTGAGTTTATACTCACGTTTTTCAACTTCATGTTTTCATATTCGGAGGCAATTGGGACCTAGATTGAGGTGTCCACTTGTATTCGCCTTTTGGTAGGTACCATGGAAATTTAGTAGTCGTACCCGTACCCAGAGTCACTCCGCTAGTAGTCAAGAGTCTTTTGCTTGTTTATACTCACATGTGTTGTAAATCACTAAGGTTCATGTTATCAACAATACATGTATATTTGGATTGATAATTGCCATTATGAGTTGGTAATGGGTGACATTTTTTTTTAATATGAATGCAAGCATATGATTGTCAAAGCACATTATTAAAGTAATTCTAGTTGAGAATCATGAAATGTGACTTTAGGTGTGATGGATGAAATAATGGACAGGACTACAAAAAGAGGCTTGCTTGGGCTTAGTGGGCTATGCCCATTGGGCCCTTGCGTCAGTCATAGCTCGAAAATTGGGCTGTGACAATATGTTCATGCAATTCATGACAAAGACTGATGCATTCATAACAAAGACTGATACATTTATGATAAGGACTGATGCCTCCATTCAAAATCCAGCAACTTCAATTAGACATCTTAAGATACAAGTAGGCCAACTTGCCAATGCTTTAAATACTAAACCTCATGGTACCTTACCAAGTGATACTGAACCTTACCAAAAAAGAGAAGGTCAGGAACATTATATGGCAATCACTCTCCCCAAAGGAAAAGAGGTACGTAAAAAGGTAAGTAATCAAGCATTAAATCCTGAGATTTCAATTCAATTTGATAAAGATGCTGAAAAAGATATTGTGGTTAAAAAATTTGCTGAAAACTCAAAAGAAAAATCACAATCTACTCTCACACCTCCACCACATTTTCCTCAATGTTTTCAAAAGCAAAAACTTGACAAATAATTATAGAAATTTCTTGAGGTATTTAAAAAACTGCATATTAATATTCCTTTTGCTAAAACTTTAGAACAAATGCCAAGTTATCTTAAATTCTTAAAAGACATCCTGACCAAAAGGAGGAAATTGGAAGAGTTTGAGATAGTTGCACTTACTGAAGAGTGTAGTGCTATAATCTAGAATAAGCTTCCACCAAAGCTTAAAGATCTAGGGAGTTTTTCTATTCCTTGCACTATTGGTAGTTTTTAAATTTCTAAAGTTTTATGTGATTTGGGTGCTAGTGTTTCAATAATGCCTTTATCTATTGCTAGAAAACTTGGATTTCAAGAGATACAACCCACTACAGTTACCTTGCAATTAGCAGACAGAACAATTAGGCACCCAGTTGGGATTATAGAGGATGTTTTGCTTAAAGTTGGGCATTTATACATTCTAGTGGACTTCATTGTGCTCGAGGTTGAAGATGATGTTGAAATTCCTTTTATTTTGGGAAAACCATTCTTAGCTACAGTTGGAGCAATTATTGATGTGAAAAAGGGCAAAATAACATTCAGAGTTGGAGAGGAGGAAGTGGTATTTAATTTGTTCAATGCAACTCAGTATCCCTATACAGATAGTTGCTATAAACTGGATTCAGTCAATGAGGGTAAAGGTAAGCCTATTTCACCACCTTCAACAACGCAGGTGCTAACTCTTAAGACAAAACCACCACCACTTTCTAGCTATTTTGATTTTATGGTTGGATAGCGAGTAGTACTTTCTAATTCACAACTCCATCTTTTGCCATGGAATCTTAGACCATATTGGGGGAACAAGTTTAAGGTCGTAAAGATTCATCCTTATGATGTTATCAAGATTTATAGTGGACTTATCGAAGCAGTCAAGTTTAATAAAGAAAGTCTCGAACCGTATAAAGTAGTGGAAAATGGGGTACCATAGTCAAGCTAGTGACTATAAAGAAACACTTCTTGGGAGGCAACCCAAGCACTCTTACTTTCTTTTCTTTTATTTTTTTATTTTTATTTTTATTTATTTAATTATTAAATTATTAACACTCTTTTTTATTTGTGTAGGTTCATATAAAAAAAAAATTTTAATTTTTTAAAAAATTAAAAAAAATTCAAAAAAATATATATTTCAAAAAAAATTTCACAAAAAAAAGTGGTAAGCCGTAGCTTCGACATGGGGTAGGCCACGCCTCCCCCTTGAAATTGGTAGCCCACTAACCAAACCCAATTCCCCCCACATTGTACTAGCCCACTCACCCACTAGCCCATTTACCCATTACCCAAACAAAAAAAAACCTTTTTCTTTATTTATTTTCTTTTCAGTTATTTTTATTTATTATTTATTTTATTTTTCTACATTATTTATTTATTTATTAATTTATTTTTTTGTAGTAAAAAAAATTTTCCTACAAGTGACAATGAAGATGATAACAATAAGCAGGAGGATTAGAGTTTCTCAAAAATTCATCCAATCATCAGGGGAGTATTCTTTATCTTTCCTTTATTTTTTCTAACATTGAGGACAATGTTTAGTTTAAGTTTGGACGGGTGAATTTATTTTTCTGGTGGTGAATATTCTGTGGAAGTTTTAGATTTAATTTTATTTGCATGTGTATTTATAAATAATTTAGGATTAGTTAGTAAATGAATTTATTTTTTGTTTGAATTTTAGGAATCTAGAGTAAAGTTGTGCAAATTTCTTTTCAATGATTTTTTTTATCCAATGATGATAACTAGTTGTCTTGAATTTTAGCCTTTGGTGAATAAGGTTTTTGTTTGGATTCACGCTAAAGTCTATTATTAAGTATCATTGTTAGGATGTGATTTCTACAATTTTGAGCACAATATCTTTTACTTTGAATTATTATGAATATTTAGAGAAGGTTTATATTGATGTGAATTTTAGATTATGTCATGAATTTTAGAATTTACTTGATTTTCTCTCGAGGTGAAATCCTAGGCAATACTTAGTTAGGGACATGATTTAGGCCATCTTTGGATCGTTTGAACCTAAAGAGCCAACCTTGTTAAATTTTTATCCCTAGTATACCTCTTTTGAGCCTAATTTCCCTTTTCTTTGTTTAACTACATAATAATTGAGCCTAACCTTAAAATAAATTTTTCAATTTTGCAACCCTCACTCCTAGCATGTATATTGTTTTAGAAAATATAAATTAAGAAAGGTGATGTTGATATGAAAAAAAAAGGTTCAAAATATGAAAATAACCCCACTACCTACAATACAAAGAAAATAAGTTTGGGGGTGTGAAATTGTGAAATTGTGAAAAAAAAAAAGTGTGTTAAATGAAAGAAAAGTTCAAATGTGGAAGAAAAAGTGTACTAGGTGAAGGAAAATAGAGCTTTATATATAGGTCCTAGAATAATTATGTGCTTAAGGTGATTTGAGCCACATTAATATCCTTTATCATACCTTGACCCTAGCCATACATTACAAGTTTTATAAAGTTCTATTGATCCCTAGCTTTGTATTGGTCTATATTAGTGGAGAGAGAGAGATGAAAAGTAAACCTATTGAAATCTAGTATTAATTTGAAATTTGTGTTGGCATAAACTCATCCGGATGTCATGATATTCTTGGTAAAAGATTTCACACACAAGGAAATCCATTCGAGAATATGCTTGTATTGGAATTGAAACATGAATTTAAATGATGCCTAGATTTTTCCTTAGGTTAATGATGTCTATATTCCCCAGCAACGGTGCCAAAAACTTATTATTCAATTGCTACTCACGCAAGTGTACGTATCACAAAGATAATATAAAGATGAGTAGAGTGTCGATCCCACAAAGAATTGAATTAATCCTTATTGTTAACTACGAAAATTAACACACCTTAATTTTATCTAAACAATTAAAATTAAAAAGGAAAATTTAAATTAATAAACTAAAAACTAAAACTAATATATTAGCAAAATTTACTTCTAGTGATTAACAGACCTAAGATTATGATATCCCTCAATAGTTCATCTGATTATTATCTCTTTCTCTTAACTTAGTTTAATAGATTAAGTTGCTAACCTAGAGTCCTAAATTATTTATAAGTCTTTGTCGAGTTTCTTATAAAAATATGTCTCCCAATTAATTTACTATATGTCTATACAAATTATATTAAAGAAAGATTCATTAAGTTTGTGTTCTAATTTTGGCTATGTATGGCTTATAGGTGTATGTTTACCCTATATGCAAATCAAATCACCTAATCAACTAAGTGCATTTGATCATACGTTATTCTATTCAAGATATAGCTAAATCTCATTCGTCGAGGTTTAACTTAGGTTTCCAATTCAATCTAATTAGTGATTAGGCAATTAGAAACATTAAGAATAGAATTAAATAAACAACTTAAATCTATCAAACATAAGTAAAGGAGAGATAAATAATTCAAACTACATATTAAGTTCAATCATAATCTTAGTATAAAAATCTAGTTCCTCATCAAGTCACACATTATCATTGAATAAAATTTACACATTAAAAACAAAACCAAGAAAATAAGAGAACAAAAGAAAATATAGAAAAACTCAAGAATTGTATTCTTGATCTCTAAATCTCCTTAAATCCTACAAATTCTTCTTCGCTTCAATGACTTTGTAGCTTGACTCTCAGCTATTAATCTGGTGTTTTTTCTTTTTCCTTGAGTCTTCCGAAAGGTTGTTTTTATAGGTTTTGAAGTTAGGCCAAGTTGGGTGAAGAAAGAAGTCAATTTTAATTGGGATTTCCTCATCAGACTATGTAAGTCGCAGCCTTGCCTAATTAATTAACAAAAATCATAATTGCTCTAAGACTACTATAGTGGGTTAACTTCAATAAGATTTTTGACTACTTTCTAGGCTGAACTGGGTGAAGTGAGACACGAAAGTTGTAGAATTTTCTCTTATCTTTCCAATGGTCCAAGAATTGCTTCATTTGGAGCTCTGTAGAGAAAGTTATGATCAAAATATCGTAACGTATGTATTAGAAGTCTGCACCTTGAAATTGCTCTCCTTCTTTTACTAAAATTCTTTTTTTAAATACCTACAAAAGCACAAATAAATCAATAACAACCTATCTTAACCACATTAACACCAAATTAAACATAAAATTAACCATGATTAGATTGACTCACTTAAAATAACTAATTTAAAATAATTAAATAAAATCTACTAATTTCTATGCATTACTACAAAAACTAAACCAAATTATTATCAAAATTAAACTCAAATAACTCTATATTATAGAGTTATCACACCACCAAACTTAAGATTTTGCTAGTCCTTGAGCAAAACATAGAAAAGAACCTAACTTACGAAAATCAAATTCAGTTAAAGAAAACTAAAATAAATATAGTTACTCCTACTACTACTACTACTACTAAAGATAAAGTGCACCAACTCAATGATTCTCCTTATAATTTCCTCAAAAGTATGTCTATCCATCAAATTACCAAAGACAAGTATCAATTTTGAGGCATCAAATGATTGAAATGCTTGTTCCTTATGCTCAAAACTAAATATATAGTAACATATTTACATAGTATAGATAGATTTCATAAAACAAGCTTGAAGCCATTGTTCACATCACAAAGTTCATCAAAATACATTTTAATGTAAGGTCGTAGAATAAACATGCTTAATTATATCAAAAACGTTGTATCTACCCACCTTTTAAAGTGTGCCTTTTCCTCTTGGCACCTTTCGTTGAAGCTCAGTTTCTTCAACAAACTCAAATTACTCCAATAGCACCTAAAAAAGAGGTTTAATCATTATCATTCTTAAAAATCCATAAAAATTTTGAAATACCTAGAATACTCATTTCTAACTTTATTTAATCTTCACTTATTCTCAATAATTTCCATAAATCTTTCATCTAAACCTCATACCCAATAAACAAACAACTTATCTTACCTATTTTTCCTCCTTGGCGAGCTTCAAATGAAGGGATTTATCCAAATCTTGAAAATCTAAAAAAATTCCTAGCTTTTGGAGAAAGAAAACAAAAATCACCAAAACCAAATTTTGGGAGTGAAAATCCTTACCTTTAGCACTTAGAATCTAAGATTTTTTTATGGAGTTTAAAGGTTTTTAAAAGTGTGAAATTTGAGGGAATGTGGGTGGTGTTAGCTTTAAAATTATTATAGTTTTGATTATGACAAAATGATCAAATTTACTTGAACATTATTTGAATAATCTTTGACAATTTCTTGAAATGATTTAACTCCCATACATATGTTCTTACGTAGACACAAGCTTGACTCTTGAAGTTATTGAACTATATCTATAAACTTGTATGACTTAAGTACATGAGTGCTTATGATTCCTATTCATTAAAGTCTGATTTAAAGATTAAAGGAAAATCCAAATGCACTCATTAAGGGGGAGTTTTGAATATCTTTTTAATGATGGCAAAAAAAAAAAGGAAGGAAAACTAAGTTAAATTGAGTGTGATAGGTTTTCATGTTTAATTTATGTGTGTGATGCTTAGTTATGATTTTATTGAATATTATGTGCTAGTTATTATGGATGTTCAATATATCTTGCTTAGCTACTGTGGGCATTGTATATCTTGTTTAGCTATTATAGCTATTATGGATATTATAAATAGTTTATTGCAAATCTTTAAAGAAAACTAGATGCATTGACTAA
>NC_030853.1:4280018-4326656 GCF_000208745.1 Theobroma cacao
CTTGATTTCTCTTGATTTTTCCCAAATTTTCAGGTAGGGTTCTTATTTGTTTTTTTTCCCCTTTTCTCCCCTGGTTTGGATGGCTGAAGAAGATGAGAATTCTGAAATTTTTACCTTTTTAAAGGCTAAAATAATATAATATTATTTTATTCATTTTTTTAATGTTTTATTAATTCCTTAAATTCTAGCCATCCATTTGTTTCCAAATTTTCACCATACACTTGTCCCACATATCCATAGCTTAGATAAAATTCTCAGACTTATCCAATGTCTTGGTGGAGTAATTTTTGAAATTTACACTTTTACCCCCGTAAAAGTCAAAAATTACATTTTTGCCCCAAAAACTGAAAAATTGCCCATAAATATATTTTTCATCCCTTATACTCATACCATTCTCCAATTTGTCAAATTTGATCTAAATTCTTTCAAAATCTCAAATTTTATCCGCGGATGATAAAATTATGATTTTACCCCTACACTCTAAAAATCACCGGAATTAAACGTTTTCACTGCCAAACCCTCAAATTATACTCCAATAAGTCAAATGGGGCCAAAAAAAAATTCTTTTTTAAAAATTCCCATTGTGTCCTTAGGTGGCAAATGACCATTTTGCCCCTAGACAGTAAAAATTCCAGTTTGACTCCAAATTGATCCTTGAACTCCAAATCACCATATCAAACCATTATGGGACTTTAATATTCTTAATTTCATTTTAAATTCTCTATTTGATCTAGTTCGAGGCTTAAATTAATTTAATTGTACCATTTGGTACATTGTCGTCTTTTAACGATTTTTCTTTCGGGGCTTTCCAAGTATGCAAGCATATTGTCAATCATATGAATGACATGGAAAGTATTTTATAAGGTTGGGCTTGACATTAAATCATTAATATATTTGGTATTTGTAAGCAAGTCAAGATGCTTGTTCAGTTGCAAAATGGGTTAATTGGTTAAACAAGCAAAGAAGAAAAAGCTACAATTGAGTTACAAAACAGAAGCCTCTTAGTCAGATGATGATGGGAGTTAGTCAGCTAAAATTCGAATCAGAAGTTGGCAAGCTTAAGAGTATTGAGAAACAGAAAAGACTTAGTTGACCAAGAAATGGGTTAGTCGACTAAAGCATACTGCTAAAAATTTAGACTTCAAGATAGAAATAACTTAATCGACTAAGAAGGAAGTTAGTCGACTAAGAGCTCACTGCCAAAAACTGAGATCAGAAAACAGAGACAACTTAGTCGACTAAGAGTGCAGTTAGTCGACTAAGATCATTCTATCAGAAAATTTGAATTGAGTGTTAGAAGACAAAATAACGGCTAGTTTCTATTTCCAACGACCAAAATTGATTTTGCAAGTATTTAAAGCCTCTCCAACAGTCAAAAACAAGAGAGCGAAGTTATCCAAAGTGATTTTGAGCTTAGAAGACCAAAAACCTTCTCTTTTCACTTGTATTTCACTCTTATCCTTTGAAAAAGTGTTTGAGCTTAGCTTTGTACATCTTAGATCAGCTAGGTGATCAATTGTATTTCATCTTTTCTTCATTTCTTGATTACTTAGAGTGTGCAAGGCACTCTAAGGGGTTGATCAAGCTTGGGTTAGCTTGGTTGTTGTGGTAGGTTTTAACTTAGCCTTAGAAAAGTTAGTTTTGGGTTTTGGTTGATCTCGTGAAAAACCATTGTTAAAGGTTGTGGCTGAGCCTGTGAAAAGCAATTGTAAAAGCTTGGTGGAAGCTTGGGAATTCCACTATTTTTAATGATTTGGTTTGGAAAATCCTTGGTTGAACAATCAAGGTAGTGGATCTAGGTCTTTGACCGAACCACTATAAATCTTTGAGTATTGTCTCCTCTGTTTTATTTTTCATTTTCATTCTTTCTTAAGTCGTTCCTTCATCTTGCTTCAAATTTCTCATCATTGACCTTCAATTTGCCCCCAATTCGAAATCAAGTTTAGTAAGAGCCAAAAATACTATTCACCCCCTCTAGCACATTTATTTGGGACCAACAGGTGGAAGAACAAAGAGATAGAAGGGAAATGAGAGAAAATTTCGGGTTTTAGGGCTTTTAAGCCTATTTTAGGCTGACTGAGCAATTTATGATCGACTACAGAAGGTCTGGGATTGATCTTGGACCAGAAGGTTTGCATTTCATTCATTTCTCCTTCACAGGACTGACTATAGAGGCTCTATAGTCGATCTTTGACCAGAATGTCTGCTTTTATTCATTTTTCCTTCACAAGATCGACTATAGAGGGTTTATAGTTGATCCTGTACCAGAATGTTTGCGTTTCTTCCATTTTCCCTTTATAGAATCAACTATAGAATAGTCAATCCTAGACTAGAATGCATGACTTCCCCTCATTTTTACTTCACAAGATCGATCCTTCATACACTAGGGTTGACTTCTTGGGTCTAGATTTGCAAAAATTGTTTGTTTTAAGGCTTAATCCCATTTTAAATCTCTTCCACAACCTCCATAACTCTTAGTTGTGAATTCTCAAGGATGAAATTAAGTTTTTTAAGTCAACAAAAGCATTTCTTAAGCTTACCAAGTTAACTAGTTAATTTATCCATGTCATGGAAACTATGGGTTTCACACAATCAAAAGCTTTTTTTTTTTAATAATTAGGGGAGGGGGATTTGAACCCTGCTCTTTAGGCAGGGGGATAATGCACTAACCAATGAGTTAAATGCTCGGGTGCCACACAATCAAAAGCTTGTTTACTCTATATTTACTCAGCTAAAGACTCAACGTTTTGAAAAGCTTTGTGATGTTTTTGATGATGAATTTGCTTTTCAAACATTTGTATAATCTTAGGAGGATCAAAACATGATATTGGACAATTCAAATGCTTAAGATTAAGACCAAGATATCATGCAATTTTGTTATATCAAAACATAAGATATTCAATGCTAACATAGGAGTTTAGCAACTATTTTATAAATACAACCTATTAGACTAACAAGTCAATATTCACCCACAAAAGTTGGATTTTTTTTTCTTAGGAATTAAAGCAAAAGCTTTCATTAACATCATGTTTTAATCTCCCAGAAATGTAGAAATTAAAGATATAGGACATTACCTTAGTTTTAACTACTGCCCATTGAGATTTGAAGAAGTTGAAGTTAAATCCATTTGGTCTAAGTGTCTTTCTCCCATCCATATTTCTAATCATAATCCAAACCTCATCCTTAGTAAACATTCTCTCTTGCTCATCATAAGACTACCTCTTGATTGATTTAATATCACATATCAAGTTTGCCAATCTCATTGATCTCCTAGTCGAACACAACCTTTTGAAATGCCTCTCAATTTCCTTCTTGATTGAATCTGGATCATATACTAACTCATCATTCACTAATAGACTAACTATGCAATTAGTCCTCTCCCTTGCAGGTTCCATTGCATGAAAATATTTAGTGTTTCGATTCCCATCAATCGCCCATTTAGTTCTAGATTGTTGTTTCCACTTCCTTTCTTTTATTTTGTATAATGAACAAAGCCCTGCATGTTTTCTGATAACATTTTCTCTAATTAAGTCATCATCTCTTATCTCTGCCCACTGAATTTCCATATTTTGAATCTCAGTTTAAAGAGATTCAATTCTTCTAGATATATCACCATGCTATTTCATGTTCCATTTTGTTATCATTGACCTTAGATTTTTCAAACACTACCATAATTGAGGGCTTTTTGAATTAGCAAACTTCCCTTTCTTCTAATTGGATTTAACTAGCTCTTAAAAGACTTGTCTTCAAGCCATAAATTAAATAATCTAAATGGCTTTAGTCCCCAGTTACAATTCTTGTACCTTACATAATCCTGCAATATGAAAAAATCATCCCTCCACATAGTCACAATCCCACCAAAATTACCCTCCAAATCCATAGCTAGACCTTTGATTCTATCCTTACACCAAATCGACTCAATAGTGGGCTACAAACATCATTTGAGCTAAAAATACTTAATGGTTTACAAATTTTAATTTATAAATGAATAATAATAAGGATGAAAATAATTATAATGAAAAATAGCAACTGAAAAACCTTGACATAAACCTATAAAAATTAACATAAAAAATTATAAAAATGTAGTAAACATTGTTAAAATATTGATGTAAATGTATGAGATTTAATATCACAAGTCAATTAAGTCAAAATAAATATATTTTTTTTAAAAATTAAACATTTAAATTTATGTTATCGAGCTAAAAGTATTTAACAATTTACAAATTTTAATTTATAAATGAATAATAATAAAGATAAAAATAATTATAGTAAAAATTACCAATTGAAAAACTTTGACATAAATTTGTAAGAATTAACATAAAAAATTATAAAGGTGGAATAGGTAGTGTTAAAATATTGATGTTAGTGTGTAAAATTTATCGTAATAAGTCAATTAGGTCAAAATAAATATAATTTTAGTGAAAATTATATATTTAAATTTATATTCTTGAGCTAAAAGTATTTAACAATTTATAAATGAATAATAAGAATGATAAAAATAATTATAGTGAAAATTAGCAATCGAAAATCTCGAAGTAAACCTGTAAAAATTAATGTAAAAAAATTATAAATGTGGAAAAAGAATTGTTAAAATATTGACGTACATGTGTGAGGTTTAACATAACAAGTCTATTAAATTAAAATAAATATAATTTTTGTGAAAATTAAATATTTAAATTTATATTATTGAGTTAAAAGTATTTAACGACTTACAAATTTTACTTTATAAATGAATAATAATAAGGATAAAAATAGTTATAGTGTAAATTAACAATTAATAAACCTAGACATAAATTTAAATAGAATTAATGTAAAAAATTATAAAAGTGGAACAAACATTATTCAAATATTGACGTACATGTATGAGAGTTAACATAGCAAGTCATTATAATAAGTTTAAATGAGTTAAATTAGTTAGGTATATTGTTTGTATTAAAAATAATAATATTCTTATATTTTAAAGTAAAAGATAGAATAAAAATAAAAATTAAATAACATTTAAAATAAGATAGATAAGTTTAAAAATTACCTATGTTGTTAACATAAAATGGATTAGTATAAGATTAGCTATGTTGTTTATCTATTAACCTGTTAAACATGGTTTTATTTTTTAAAACAAATTATATTAATTGATTTTATAGTAAGTTAGATTTATCTGGGGGCTCATTGGCCTACAAAGAGAAAAGAGAACAACTTAAGGAAGAGAAAGAGGGAGACAGAAACTGGGAAGAAAATAAACGATTTTGATTTTTTATTTACTAAATAGTAAAAAATTTTATATATTTATTATTAAGTCTCTAAAAAAATTTTATTTTATCTCATTAACGAGATGACACATTGTGCTGACATTAGCACATAAAATACAATCCTTTAAAAATTTTAAATTTGAGTGATAGTGGAAAGTATTTTCTACGACATAATTTAAAAAAAAATTGAACAGTTTATTCAAATAATAAAAAATATTAAATTTTTTTATAAAATATTTTATACAAAATTTTACCCAACAAGTTATTATCCTCTTACCAAAAGATCAATCACATTCCCATGGTGAGAGAATCACATTCCCTTTAAAAACCAATGTAATGTTACTTTCTTGAGCAGTGGGAAACGAATTAATTTTTTTTTTGAGCTAAAATATCTCTTTTCAAAAAAACTAAAATATCCAATATCTTTCTCTCTCATGTAAACTAACTAAATTACCTAATTTAATTATGAACTAATAAAAAATACAAATCTCATTTAATTAATTAATTAACTAATTAATTTGTTAATTAAAATAACTAATTAACTAATTTAATTATAAACTAATTTAAATTAATAAATTTCATTGATGAATTTAATTATAAAATAATAGAAAATGAAAATTTAATTTAATTAATTATTTAACTAATTTAATTGTAAATTAATAAAAAAAATTTCATTTAATTAGTTAATTAAAATAGCTAATTAACTAATTTAATTATAAAATAATTTAAATTAATTAATTTAATTAATGAATAGAATTATAAAATAATAAAAATGCCAATGTAATTTTATTAATTATTTAACTAATTTAATTATTACTTTAAATTAACTTAATTAGCTAATTAATTAGTTATTTAAAAATAACTAATTAACTAATTCAATTATAAACTAATAAAAAATGTGAATTTCAATTTAATTAATTACGTAAGAGAATCCGTGAACATATATATATTCAGTGGTCCCTCAAACCAAAAATATAATAATTATAAGACCCCTTTGAGAAGGAATTGGTAGCCGTTGGAGGAATTTGAATTGAAACATATCGTTATTGAGTTTTTTAATAATAAATACGAAAAAAAAAAATAGAAAGGAAAAAGAAAGGAGAGAAAATGACTTGGAGTGTGTCAGTGCGTCAGTGGGTCATCCAACGGCTCTGTCTGCCTAACGGATGCCTTCACTTCAAAATTTGAAATGCTTTCTTTGTTTGTTTGTCAGACCTAAAGTTTGTCATTTTGAAAATGTTTTCTTGGGCAACGTACCCCACCACTCTCTATCTAATCTCATTGCACTTCCCTCTTGCTCTCCCTTTTCTACCAGTTCTCTCCCTCTTCGAGCTCACCTGACTGCCAAATCCCAAATGGGTACTTGTTTTAGCAAGAAGAGAGCTTCTTCCTCTAATCACTCTCAGCCTCAGCCTGTTTCTGTTTCTTCAGCACCATTAGCGGCGGATACCACCCTCAACAATAATTCTTCTCATCATTCCCTCAAAGCCGGAAGCGATCCCAAGATTTACCAGGTTACTGAAGAAGAACAAGTTGGAAAAGCCAGCCGAGAAGAAGACAGCTTAGTGAAGAAAGAGGTATTTGTCATAAAACACAGAAAGAGCCATGACAGAGACAGACGCTCCCCGCCTCCGCAAAAGGCAGCACCACATTCTTCCGAAAACGAGTCTGCTTCCTCCGTTTCCGCTGAAGGCGGCATCTGCACCATCAATACTGCGGTGAGGACGTCCAGCTGCACTAAAGAGGAAGTAGATGCCATTTTGATACAGTGCGGGAGGCTTAGCAGAAGCAACTCTTCTGGAAAGACGGCTTCTTCTTCCAGAAAGTACTCTGGCTCCAAGCGGAGTTACGATTTTGATAACGAAAACGACAATGATCATATTGGAGTTGCCTCCGAGGACTATGGTTCCAGGAAGAAAGGAAATGATGGTTTCTGTGATGATGACCGCCCACGCCACCGGCAATCAAGTAGGTCTTCTTCTTCTCAGGGAAGGAGGAGGACTCCCAGCAGGGAAAGAGAGCAGCACCAGCAACGCTCCGGAAGCAGAGAAAGAGGGACCAGCAGCGGAGGAAGACGAGTGAGCCGATCCCCGGGAAGAAGATCAGAAAA
Organism: Theobroma cacao; assembly: GCF_000208745.1. NCBI lineage: Eukaryota > Viridiplantae > Streptophyta > Magnoliopsida > Malvales > Malvaceae > Theobroma > Theobroma cacao. The sequence continues at coordinate 4,287,375 of NC_030853.1, forward strand.
CACTCAAGGTAGCCTTGGTAGCAATGCTGCCAATGCCACTAATAGGCCTGGAAAGATGGTCTCTGTTCCTGCTACTGTTTCGTCATTGGTGATGGATAAGAGCACCAATGGTGCTGCTGGTGTAGAAGCTCCGACAACTACTGCCAATGCCATCAAGCGCATCTCTGTGAAGAGGAATGTCGGTGAGGCGGCTGTAGGCTCTAGGGGCACTGCTTCACCACGCTCTCAGTCCCCTGCAAGGACAAATCCAAATGCCAATAATCCTAAAGGCTGCAATGAGAATCAGCTACAGCCAACACTTAGCCGCAGCTCCTCAAGGAAAGCAGAGCATTCGCCTTATAGAAGGAACCCATTGAGTGAGATTGATCCCAACTCACTTGCATATCCACAATCAGCTGCCAACAAGACTTCCACCTGCATCAACAAGGGACAAGGAGGGCTCAAGGAATACACCAATGTAATTAATCAGGTACTTGCTTTTTTAAATCTTTATTGATTCTGTACTAGGAGCTTTTTGTTAAATCTACTGCTCAGCAGCTTAATAGGCGAAACCCTTTTTTAAAGAATTTTTTATTTCCATTTTATGGTCACTGTCAGCTAAGGTATAAGTATCACAATGTGACTAAGAGCTGGTAATTCAACTTCAATATTTATTCTCGATGTTAATACTTACATCAAGACTTGATTTTACAGAAATTGAATGTTGAGATGAACAACAAAGTCGTTGTTCAAGGTGCTAATAAAGCAGGCAGCATTGGTACAGCGGATAACAAGGTCGTAAATGTGAATAGCACAGCAAAGGAGCAAAGGATGGTTGAAGAGGTAAAGACCGAGCCACCAATGCCTGGAGCTGAGAATCCGAAACCTCAAACATTGACAAGAAGCAGATCCTCTAGGCGATCACGAGATCTGGACCTGAATCCAGAAACTTTGTTGAATCCCATCCCATCATCATATACCACACTATTGCTTGAGGACATCCAAAATTTTCATCAAACCAACAATCCCCCTTCATTCTCACTCCCATCATGCGTCAGTAAGGCCTGTTCCATCCTTGAAGCAGTTGCGGACCTCAACTCCACTACAAGCTCCAACCTCTCTTGTGCATTCTCTGAGGATAGAAAAGGTCTCTCAACAGATGAGTCAAGCAAGAATGGATACAACGCCACTGTTGGGAGGAAAATGGCAGAAACCAGAGACCCTTTTGTTGAATCCGAGGTAGTTGGCAGAGATGATCTGATGGAGCCAAGTTTTCACAAGTATGTGACAGTGAGGAGAGGTGCTACATTGGGCGGCACAGACATGGAGGAGCAAGAATCATCTGGTAGCAACAGCTTCGTGGGCAGTGGGCAGCAGCAGCATTGGGGCTTTTCACCCTCCTCGTGGGAGCCCAATTCAGCGGATTCAACTGATCGCTGGACTTCAAGAACTAAAAGCAGAGAAGAGGATCACAGTAGTTCCCTGGAACCCCAGAGACAAGCCTTGGCTGAACCACAATCAGGCAGTGACATAAAAAATAGTACTAGAAAGGGATTGAGTGGAAGAAGGAGAGACGTTGATCTCCAACACGCAGGAATTGGACGAGCTGGCAAGATAGGAGCTGGTAAAGGTCTTCACTTTGTAGCTGCATCAACATAGCAAGGATGATTACGGTTACCCATTCGAGTTGTAGTTTTCAATTGCAAACTTTATTGTATTGGTTGCATACTTACAACCACTTTTCTTTGCTCTTATTTGAATCTAACATCTTTTAAGTTTGAATCAAACAAGACAGAGAGTCCAGATCCTGAATCAAACAAGCGTGTTATTATTTTCATGTCGGGTGCGAGAAAATGAAAGAGAGGAAGAAATTTTTTTTTCTCCTTGTATGAAATATGGAAAATAAAGAGAAAAAAAGGGTCAAAATTATTAATAAAAGGAGAAAAAAAATTGATTATTTTCAGGCAACACGAGCTTTTTGTTTAGCTCTGCAAACAAAAATGATGTGTCTATTAATGGGATGAAGCTGAAGCATTAATTGATTCAGGAGATACAAAGGATGTGTCCGCCCCTCGGTTTAAACTTGAATCAACTTCAAATTTCAAAGTTGGTTTTACAATGTTTGACGTGATCAAGGGTTAATGTAAATTTCCATTCTTGCACTCATAAATATCTCTTGTTGGCATAGGCAACTCTAAATTTCTAGCAATGCCGCCATAATATACCACTAGTTATTTGATTTTTCCTTTATTAGGAATCAAGCATGTGCGGTGCACATGATGACAGTTCTTAGTAATTGATAACAGCAGGGCAGTTTTGTAATTGCGAGTAGTCGGCTAAAGTTTTTTGTAAAATTTAGATTCTTAAGTTTGTTACGTTTGTTAGTCTGATAGCTTATTGTCAGAGGAAGTTAGTCTTGTTAGTGTTAGCTATAAATAGTGCGATGTAAAAGAATTCATTTCTAGCAATGAGAATTACAGAAATTACAATTCTCTTCTTTGTTCTTCGCTTAATATTTCGGTTTACAACTGTTAAATGGCATCAAAGCAGGTCTTCTAATTCTAGGGTTTTCTTGCCTAAATTTTCTTATGAAATTCAATTAGATTAGTCTCAATCTTTGATTGAGTTTAGTTTAATCATCTCTCATATTGATTTGATTTCTATATTCACTTCAAATGGTATTCTTGTATGGATCAAAATCTGTGACCAACACGTCTTCTGTGATCTCGACAGGTTGCCGAATTGCAAGGCAATTGTAATAGGTTGAATGTCCTTAAGTCCAAGTTTCTAAGTAGCAGAAAAAGGCATCAGTGACACACTAGCACCTAAATCACCTAAAGCTTTGAAAAATTTAGAACTACTAATAGCATAGGGTATAGAAAAACTCCTTGAAACCTTAAGCTTTGGTGGCAACTTGTTCTAAATAATAGCATTGCACTCCTCAGTGAGTGCCACTACCTCATACTGACCCAATTTCCTTTTCTTTGTCAAGATATTTTCCAAAAACTTAACATATGAAGGCATCTACTCCAACGCTTTAGTGAAAAGGATGTTGATGTGGAGCTTCTTGAACACCTCTAGAAATTTCTGAAATTGAGCATCCAACTTTTGCTTAAAGAAGCATTGGGGAAATTGAGGAGGAAGGTGTGTTATCGATGCATCCTTGACTTGCACTTACTTGTCTGACTTTCCAACTTTTGATTCATTCTCAACTGGCTTCTCTTGTGGCTCTTCTTGCTTGCTATTACTGCCAATGTCAAGCCCGACTCTACAATATGTTTATTATGCCATTCTTATATAAGAATGCATGTTTGCTTACTTGGGTACCTTGAAAATCGTTAAAAGACGGTATTGGACCAAATGGAACAATTAAGTTGAATTAAGCCTTGAACTAGTTTGAATAGAGATTTTAAGATAAAATTGAGAATTTTAAAACCCCAGAATGACTTAAAATGGTGATTTGGAGTTCGAAGATCAATTTGGAGTCAAATAGGAAATTTTACTATCTAGGGGCAAAATGGTAATTTTGCCACTCGAGGACAAAATGGGAATTTTTTTGAAAGATTTTGATCACATTTGACTTATTGGAGTATAATTTGAGTTTGAGAAGTGAAGAATTTAAATTCCGGCATTTTTTTCGAGCATAAGGGTAAAATAGTCATTTTGCCACCCTAGGGGTAAAATTGTAATTTTACACCACCCAACCCTTGTCCAGCACATGGATTTTACCCAATATTATCATGGATAATTGAGAAAATTTAAGTGGTGGAGAGAGATTAGTTAATGGCTAAATATGACACATGGACCAATGGAATGGTGACATGCGTCAAAATCTCATCCATTCATTATTTTTCTTATAAATTAGCATAAAATCAGCCCATTTCTCATTCATATGGCCGGCCAAAGAAGAACAAAGGAAGAAAAGAAAGAACAAGAACCCTAGGGTGAAAATTCAAGAGAAAAATTGATGGATTCCAAGTAATCAAGCAATCAAAGGTAAAATTTCTTGATTTTGACTTGTGATCTACCTTTCCCATGCATTATTTAGCATTTTTCATGGTTGAATCACAAGATATCATGAAGAATTCATTGCTAGCCGAATGGGTATGGAGAGAGAATGATGTTGGATTGATTTGATTTCAAGTTATGTTAGTGTTTTTAGTTAGTTTACCATGTCTAGAAGCAAAACAACAAGAAAAGAATTCATTTTCCCCATCACCCATCAATGGTCGAACCTACCTGGTATTGAGAGAGGATGAATTTGATTTTTATTTTAAGAGAATTGGTTAGAAAATGATGAATTATGGTGTGGAAAAGTAGTAGGAAAAATCACGGTGTTAATGCACTATTATGGACCGAAAATTCTAAGAAGAAAAGTGAAGATGGTTTTGCCAAATTTTAGGTTATTTGACTTGTGTTTGGTGAATTAAGGTATTGAAAAAGAAATGGAGCAATTTAGAGCTAAATTGGACGCGTTGGCCAATTAATCGGGTGATAAGACGAATTAGGCCAATATCGGGTGTAGATGGTTACCCGTGTATTTTGCATTCCATATCATGCATTAGTAGTCTAAATTAGTTTAATTTCAATTTAGTACCAATGTAGTAAGTTTCTCGATTTTGTATTATATCAAGGTGGTGAGTCCTCCGATAAAGGCAAGGAAATTACATCCGAGGACCAATAGTCAGAGTACTTTGAAAATCCGCACTCTAAACATTGTGAGTAACCTTACTATCGTCTTAATTATCTAAAGTGGTTTTTATCCGATTTTGTGAATTTCATGGAAAATGAATTAAATGATTAATTTTTCGGTTTTATAAACCAAATGTGATTTAATGAAATGATTTCATAAATTTGTTTTAAAATTGAATAATGGTTTTGAAAATAGAGTAATTGGAGACCACTTGATATGTTGTAAATTTATGGTTTTAATTTATTGGCTTATGGCACTATGGGCATGATTGGCTGGTTGGCAATTGCATTGAAATACGGATTGTTGATTTGCCTTGAAAGGCTATGAATTACAATAATTGTCATATCATGTTATTGAATTTTATTGATTGATGGGGTAATTATTAGCTTACTGCAGTGGGCGGGTTTCTGTGGATCAGCCTATTAGAGGGGCACAATAAACCTCGTTATATCTTACCTCAGTATGAGAGGCACGAGTGGATAACTCCTAAGGTTAATACTTTAGAGTTCACTTCATGCAAAACCACCACGTGAGGGTGAACTCGGCCAACGCCAAGGAACGACTGTGTTTTTCAAACTAAAAATATGTTTACGTGTATATGAAATTTTTTACAGCCTTGGCGGACTCGGTTGGGATAGCCCTCGATCAAGGCATCCCTGATAACTAGGTATAAAAATGATTTTGGCACGAGCCAAAGTTTTAAGAAATTCATAAGCCATGCTGATTACTCGATTTATATGAATTGATTTTATCTGAATGAAATGAGTTGAAAGGTGATGAATTACAGTATATTAAACTGTTTTATCTGTCTTTATTTACTCGACTTTAGATGTTTTAGATGGTATTTGTTTACTCACTGGGATTATATAATCCCACCACCCTCATTTCCACCAATTTCAGGCTCAGGATAGTCTATAGATAGCTGATTTCATCGAGGACCACCATTGGATTTGCATTCTCCAAACTGTAGGTTCACAAATTTTCTTACTTTCGGTTATTCGAGAGCCCACTTGTTACTGTAAATTAAATTAAATACTCTGGCTTACTATATTACAATATATATGAATTTATTTTGCTTTTACGCTGTAAAAATTATTTATGCAGTGTTCTAAAAATATTATTTTTTGAGAAAATTAAATATTTTATTCAATATTTTTATTTTATTCTAATAATCATAATTTCATTTTAAATGAAGGTTTTAGACGTTTAAACTTATTTTTGATTATGAATTATGTGTTTTGTACTCGCATACTACATTTTTAGCTGGTTTCGAAATTTTTGAGAAAAATGACCAAAATGCCCCTGTGTAGTTGAAATTTCTCTTTGACTGTTTTTGCACTGAAATTGGTTCATATCACTTTAAAACATAATTTTAGTGACTAATGCTCACAGGGGAAGCGAGAAAAAAAAAACTGATGTTAAGCCTTGTGAAGTTTCGATTGACATTCCGGGTAATGAATGTCTATTGGGACGTCGCGGCGGTTGTCACGGGCTCGAGGGGAGTTCTGGGTCGTGACAGCCAACCTCTTTCCCACTCTGAAGGAATACTGCCATAGAAAGTTTCTTGCCTTCCCTTCTTAGATTAGGCTCAGTATTACTTAGTAGGGTCCCCTAAGGCCTATTGTTGACAGCATTAGCTAAATGCCTTACTTGAGTCTCAAGACTTTTCAATGAAGCTACTTGACTATGAATAAAGGCATCTGTCTTAGCCATATATTGCATGAACAGCTCTTTCATGGATGGCTTCTTTTCTTGCATTGACAGTCTTGGTTGTTGTGGAAAACCTAGAGGAAAATTCGATCTCGGAGCTGATGAAAGGCCCTGATTGTTGTTCTAAGAAAATTTTGCGTGATTCCTCCACCTAGGATTATATGTGTTAAAGTATGGGTTATTTTATTGCCGATTTCCCACAAATTGCACTGAGTCAGTACTCATGTAACACATATCTCTCAAGTTTCCTTCACCACAATAGTCACAAGTAATAATGGGGCTCTATATCGAATTAACTCCAAAAGAATCAATTTTCCTTGTGAATACGACTCCCTGATCAATTAATGCATTAATAGCATCCAACTCATGCACACGGCGACCCTTCTTAACAAGGCCTTTTCAGAATGCAACTGATAATTGTTGGACGCCATCTCTTCCAATAAAACATAAGCATCATCAATTGACTTAGCCATGTGAACACCACCAGCTATGGCATCAATGGTAGTTTGAATTGGATTCAACAACCTATTATAAAATGTTTGCACTTGAAGCCACTTAAGCAAACCATGATGTGGGCATCTTTAAAGCAAATATCATTCCTTAGCCACTTGAAGTCATTTGCAAAAAAAACTCAGAATCCAATTGCGTCAAAGAAGTATCATTCCTCATCTTAGCAGTCTTGGCAGGGGGAAGAATTTAGCTAGAAACTTTTATGCAAGGTCACCCTAAATATTGATGGAGCCAATGGGAAGAGAATTCAACCAAACGTTAACCTTATCCAGGAGTGAGAAAGGGAAAAGCCTCAACTGAATGGTGTCATCAATGACCTTGTTGTGCTTAAAGGTATCATAAATCTCCAAAGAGTTGGAAATGTGAGTGATCGGATCATCATTTAGAAGGCTTTTGAATTAAATTGACGTTTTGATTATTTGAATGATGGCTGGTTTAATCTCAAAATTGTTGGCTTCAATTGCCAACCTTCAAATGCTTGAATGAAGTCACTGGACTAATGGAATAACATAATCCCTCAATGATCGGTTATCAATTGCATGTCCTTGAATTTACTGCTCACATTGATTCTCAACCATTGTATCCAATTGATTGGAGTCTTGAGAGTTTTGTCTAAGTAATCTCCAGAAGGTCTTCTCAATTTTTGGATCACAAAGCACAATTTCCAAGCTTCTTACTCTTCTTATACACTGGCCATGATGTACATGAAAAAAAAGAAATCAAAGTTTGAATTAAGACTAGTTTGTTTGATATTAATATTAGCAAAAGAATAGAAAAACAACTTCCCGACAGTGGCACCAAAAACTTGTTGATGGTTTTACACACACGTTGTCACAGCCCAAATACAGGGCCATGACTGGCTCATAGACCCAATGGCCATAGCCCACTAAGCCCAAGCAAGCCTATGTATACAATCTCGATCATCATTCCAAGCCATCATTTCTCAAACCCATATTGTAATTCTCAACTAAAAATATTTCAATAACATTTTATAGTAACCCAATACTCACAATTGTATTATGCTAACATAGTATCACTCATTTGCCACCTTATAGTGGCTTCAGTAATCAAATATACATATTTGATTTTTAACATGAATCTTAATGGTCTTCATTACTTATACATATTCATAAGCATAAGACTCTTGACCGTCTGCGGAGTGACCGTGGGTGAAGGTACAACTACTGAGATGCCATATTACCTACCAAGAAGGTGAGCATATGTGTGCGACCCAATCTAGGTCCCAACTGCCTTCAATTTGAAAACATGAAGTTTAAAAACATGAGTATAAAACTCAGTGAGTGAACATAAGAAGGGAACAAGCAATCGATAGGAAGAATTTGGAAATCATGATGCACTTGTTTCAAAAACAATGCACTTGATTTAATTTCTCACTAAAAACCCCTCATTTCAAACCTTGATTAATGCCCTCATAGTGTTTCACAAACCCATGATCAATCCATGAACTTAAATGGGTGAAAAGTAGATCAAAATCAAGTAAGGTAGTAAGCATGGCAGCAAGTTTCTCGCTGCAGCGAGATTCGGGCAGCCAAAACAGAAAGTTTCTTATTGTAGTGAGAAATAATGTCAATTTGCATGTGTTTTAGTTTTTCTAGAATATCTCCCGTTACAGAAGTTCAATTGACCTGATTTTTAAACCATTAGAAAGCTAAGAGGTAGGGCTACAACTTTTATGTTTACTATTTTTCCCAATTCGGACGGAAGGGTGGTGAAAATCTTCATCAAAGTGAAAGTACTACATCAAAACCCGAGAGTTTCTCTCTGTGGCGAGAAGCAGGGCACCTAAGTGTAAAAAAGACCTCCTTTACACTAAAAATCCATTTTGTGATGCAATAAAAATCAATTTGCAAGAAAATGGGAAATTCTCAAGATTCATCATGCCAAATTTCACATGCATTACAATCACATTTTTACAATCACACATTTTATCACATATCTACAAATATAATCATAAATAACACCTACACCACCCCGCCTTCCTCAACTCTTGTGCACTCCCTACACGCACAAGGCAATACAACATATGTGCACTCCCTACTTGCACATTTCAATGTCATCATGTGTGCACTCCCTACTCGCACACCTCATTATCATCATACAACATTATTTATCATTGCACAACATACATTCAAATATGTATAACAACACAATATAGGAGCACATGAATTCATCATCTTTACACATTTCACACCTTTTACAACATCAAAGCATTTATCAAGGGTTTGTTCCCAAGCACCCATTTTTAATGAAAACTTGGATAAAATCATGCAAATAATTCATCTCAACACAATTCTATTTTCTAAAACAATTTTGAAATACAAGTCCACTCACCAGTCTTGTTGATTCTTTTATCGATTCTAACTTTGATTATTGCTTCAAACAAAAATGTGAGGCCTCGTTGGAACCTATCACACACACACAACATCACTACCAACCCAATTTGCATAAATACATTTCTAAAAGCTATTTCTTAAATCAAGCTCTACTTGTTATTCCTAACTAGCTTCCAATTACCTTTTAATTAGCTATCTATTCTTTCTACTTTAGTATCACTAGAAATAAATAAAAAAACCTCAACAATAAAACAACTCACAACTCCAATTACTAACCATTATCAACAACCTAAAATCAATCCTCATTCATTACTCACCTTGGTGGATTTGTAGTTAAATTCTTTCTCAAGAATACTCAAGCTATCATGGAAAATCCCTTTTTCTCTTTCTCTAAAATTTCCAACTAGTGAGAGAAAGTGCTGAACAAAGACTTTTTAAGGGTTGTAAGGTGAGAGAGTGAAAGAGAACAAAAGGTTTGAATAAGTGCTCAAAAGCTTGAAAATTGAAGTTAGAGAGAAAAAGTTATGGAAGCTTTATGGGAGGCTCCCATGGAGATGAAGAAATGTGAGATGGGAAGGACGAAAAAATGGTTGAAAGCTGTTGGAAATTGCTGGAACTTTAGATATTTATATCTAAAGTTTATCCATTTCTCACTTAAATTACCAAAATGCCCTTAACATGGTGACTTTGTCTTCCTCTCATCCTTTGTGCAACCTTTTACTCTTTTGACACTAGGGTAAGGTCCATAATAGTCTAAAAGGACTTGAGTTTACGAAAACATAAAAATTTAAACCCGAGATGCAAAATGACCATTTTGCCCTTACTATGAAAATTATCATTATTTTTATCTTCATCATTTATTTACCATCATAAACATCATTCATTCATTCCTTAGGCCTATTTAGACCTTAATAGCATAAAAAAAACCCACTCGTAGGAGCTCTCTAAATGAAATTACAAAATTACCCCTGGTCCGCATTATCGCGTCTACTTCTAGTTATGTGTCTATGGAGATCGAGATTTCACAGGTTCGCTTCTGGATTACCCTTTTTAACTCGGTAATTAACCTCAATTGGCATCCGTAAACTTTATTAGCTATCGTATAAAAAATACAAGGTACTACACACGTAATCGCACATGTCGCACAAATAATATAATCGTAAGTAAGATATTGTCTCCACAAGGAATTGTATCTAAATTCTTTTTAATTACTAAAATTTGGCATCCTGATCTTATCCAAGTAAATCTAATTTGAAAATTAATTAAAATTGAAATTAAAGTAACAAGGCTAAGCTAATGAATTAATGCTAAAAATTGCTAGAGGATCAATGAAGTTAAGCTTAGAATTGTGGAATTACTCTACCTTCCATTTGAATTTAATTTACCTCTTTATACTTATATCAATGGCCTAGAGTCCAAATTTATCTACAAGTCTCTGTCGAGATGGTGTAAACTTAACTATCATATTTAATTTTCCATATATCTATGTAAATTAATTAGGGTAGGTTCACTTATGCTTATACTCTAAATTTGATTGCACATGGTATTTAGGCATACTTCTATCCTAAATACTAATCATATCACCTAAGTTTTAACTCAAGTGAAGACATGCTATACAAACCTTTGGTCTATTCTAAACTCTTTTTGTCAAGTTTTATTTAGAGACCCAAATCAACCTAATTGTTGATCAAGAAATTAGAGGCAATAAGTTTAGATTTGAAATAAACAACTCAATACCCATTAATATTAAGTAAAAGAAAGTTAAAATATCCAAACTACATGAAGAGATAAACCACAATCTTAGAAAAAGATATTTAGCACAACATATTTATAACAAAATCCAATATTTCCAAAAAATAATTCAATTCTTCAATAAAAGGTAGAAAGAGAGAAAGATAGAACTAGTAAGAGAAAAATGAGTTGATGCAAATGATTAAAGCCCCCAAAATCTTTGATTCCTCTCTTTTTTTTTTTTGTAGGAAGCCTATCTTTTCCTCTACTGAAAGTTGTTGTCTTCCTTCCTTTTTTAGCTCTAAAAAGGCCTATTTAAATCTCTCCGTATAGCCCTTTGATTTAAAAGATCGAAGGGTGTAAAATTCTTCCAACTTACGTGTCGGCATTGCGGCACCAAAGCTTCTATCTAGCTCTTCTTTTTCATGCTAGGGTGGCCCTGTGACAACCTAACTTCTATTTTAGCATTGTTGGCTGACCAGGATGGCGCTATGGTGTTAGGAGCATGGCACTATGGCGTCGTGGTTACTATTCCATGCTTTTCCTCTTTCCAGCTTCAGTGCTATCCCCTGTGACAGTTTATTCACTTCCCATTTGATTTTGGCCATGATCTGATCAGAACTAGTCAAAGTAATTAACACAAAAGTTGTAGGCTTTTCACATAGCTTTCTGGAGATTTAAAAATCATGATGATTGGGCATTGGTAACTCGAGTTATGCTCAAAAAATCGCAGCATGTTCAGCATACATTTGAACCAATCCACCCTTGCACAATTCAGTGCAACTTTAGCTTTTTTTTTCATTCATAGACCTTCAAAACAAGGAGCTCAATCAATAGTAATTAAAATTAAACATTTTAACCATAAATGAACTAAAATAACTGAAATTTAATTGACTAGGAATGTTTTATTTAATTAAAAAAAATAACTAAAACAACTTAAACTACACTTAAAACTCGAGAACTTAGCCAATTTAGCCCCTAAAATATGACAAGATAACTCTACGTAATAGAGTTATTAAGCATCTATCGATAAATCACTTTATTATTTCTTTGGGTGTTGACCATCAACTAGTGCACAAGCCCTTTCACATTTTCCTCGTTTAGCTATCTACTGATAGATTCTGCGGGTTTATCGATAGATGCTTCTCAACTTGCTTGCTTTTCATCTCGTGTGGCCATCTATCGATAGATTCCTCAAATCTATTGAGAGTTTTTGAGCATTATGCTTTCAAAGTTTTCGGGTGGACATCTATCTATAGTTAAGAGGATCTATCGATAGATGTTTGTCCAAATTGCCTTCCTAAGCCTTATTTCTTGTATCTATCGATAGATATAGAACATTTATCGATAGATCATGCCCTTATTCTAAATTTTCACCTCTCTAAGTCCCTAAATTCACTCCTAAGGCCTCTTATTCATTCTCATTCGATCAAAACACTTCAATTCATTCATATACCTCAAACTTCTTACACATGTACTCCCTTATATGATCAATGTTTAGATAAAAAACATCAAATTTTAGGACTCACCACATATTGTCATCAACAATTGCCTAAGTGTCATGATATAGGCTTTCATATACTTAACACATTCATCATATCATTAAAAAGTCCTAAAATATGTTATAGATTCAAATTCATTCACTATGCACATAAACATATTCTCAATCTATTTAGTTCACATAAAAAATAGAAGGTGTTACAATTACATAAACGTGTGTATATTGCACTGTCGTGTAGTCAAAAGATCCTAACAAACACCTCCAAACATTAAGGGCATATCATTCACCCTTAAGGGTATTTTATAAAGTTCTCAAATCACACTTATATTACTACACCTCCGTAAGTAGTGTATATCAAATTAGGCATATCCATGAAGCCATTATAAATTTAATCTACATAGGCACACCATAGTTGCCAACATGTCACATCTAATACAAATGTATCTCTACCCACTCAAGGCTATAAAATATCACTCATATTTCAAATTGTAATCATAAAGAGGTCTTTCTTGGACGTAATCAAATCACACACAGTGGCCAACCAACGGAATCACATTCAAGTTTAAGTTGCTAGTAGAGCATCAAATCACGTGCATTCTGAAACAACGAATGAAGGGTCAGATCATGCTCAAAGTCGAAACATCCAATGAAGAACAGATCATGCTTAGTGTTGAAGCAATTGACAAAGAATCAAAGTCATCATTCGAAGTATTCTAAACGGATGGAATCAAAGCACTGTAGCTAGGAATCACAAGCACAACTAATACCACCATCCTTACTTACCATTATCCTCACAAATGCAAAACATAGTCATAAAGAATAGGACTCCACTCAACCTCAAATCAAATCAACGTTCAAAATTCCCATCATTGGATGAAATACAAATCCACAGATAAGGCCATCATGCCTTCGATATCTCATATATACCATCACATCATAAGTCACATAAAGCTTCAAATTCTACTAGTTCAATATAATTTCTAAGTGCCTTTAATTCTCCAAGGTATCAAACACTCATAATCCTCCAAGAGGTCAATTGTCTTGAGTAAACTACTCCTAGACACTCATCATGTTCACTAGATCTCCTAGTTTAAGCTCAAACATATACCACTATGTGGCTTGCACTAAGACACATAGACACATCACACACAAACACACATATATATATACAATTTATTAGCCTAGGCATACATACATCATTTAAGTACCATGGCAACACATTCAACAATGCGTCATGCATCACATGCATTTTACTTAATAAATAAACCCACTCACAGTGATAGTTGAGAGCACTCCCACAACCAATCTCAACTTCTTAGCCTTCAACCATTCTTTAGTTCACTAACATGTTACTAGCTTTATTTTCCCCTTGAACAAATCAAAACAATAATTATTTCTCAGCTTTTGAAAGTTCCCAGTTTTTCAAACTAGGCTTTATTTCAACGACTTATAGTCACAAAAACCTACGTTTCAAATCTTGAGTTCAAGGCTTAAATCTTTACCTTAGATGTTGGGTTCCCAAATACAAACTCCAAATCTCTAGCAAACTCAAGAAGAAAAATCACCAAGGCTAGAACAAATGGGTTTCAAAATTATAAACTGATTAAATCAAAAATCGATTAGTAAAAACACTTAAACTTACCTCTAGAGTGGTTTCCCAAGCTCTAATCCGCTTTAAATGAACTCCAAATCCCACTTGGGGTCTAGTTCCAAGGATTGAGAGTTAGGAAAGTTTCTTTTTTGTTTTGAAATGGGCAAATGGCCCGAATCCCCTTTTTACTTTTACATTTTCGGGTTGATCTATCGATAGATGAAAGGCATCTATTTATAGCTCCCACTACAAATTTTGGGCGTTGACCTTTTTCCATCAATAGATTTATCGCGTCTATCTTTAGATTGTGTATTAGACCCCTTCACCTTTTCCCTATTTAACTATCTATCGATAGATTCCATGGATCTATTGATAGATGCTTCTCAACTCTTTTCATATTCGTTCCGTGCAGTCATCTATTAATAGATTCTGTAGATTTATCAATAGTTGTCATCCCACATGCTTCATTTGGTTCTCGTGGGACATCTATCGATAGTCAAGATGATTCTATCGATATATGTTCATCCAAATTACCTTTCTAGGCTTTCTATCTTACATCTATCAATAAGTGTAGAACATCTATCAATAGATGATGCCCAAATTTCATATTTTCACTTCTTTAAGTCCCCAAACTCACTCCTTTAAGCATCTAATTCGTTTCCATTCAAACAAAACACTTCAAATCATTTGTCTATCTCAAATTCTCACACTTATACTCCAATATAAGAATAAATCTCAATCTAATTATCAAACTTAGATACCACCAAATATTTTCGTAAAATTTTGCCTAAGTGTCATAGTGTAAACTTCCATAGACTTGGCATATTTTTCATATCATCAAAATCCTCAAACACACAATAAATTTTAAAATCTTTCTCAAGCGTTTAAACTCATGCATCAAAATTTAATCTAAGTTCTTAGTTATCTTAGTTCATGCCATATAGTTTATATCAAAGTAAAAAATGTTACATTCTCCCATATTTAAAGAAATTCGTCCCTAAATTTAGCTTAACATCATTAAAACATATTCATTCCTCAACTGTCGAAAAGGTAAGGATACTTGGCTTTCATTTCATCTTCAAGTTCCTACATTGCCTCTTCAACCGTATGACTTTGCCATAATATTTTCACTGAGGCAACATCCTTGGAGCGAAGTCGTTTTACTTTTCGTACTACTCCTCATAAGTTAGTCCATCTTGCAATTGGACTTCGTCATAATGAATCACATGCGAAAGATTGGGAACATATTTCCTAAGAATGGATACTTGGATGACCAGATGGACATCAAACAAATTTGGCAGCAGCACCAAGTGATAAGCAGCTGCGCCTATGCATTTTAACACCTCAAAAGTTTTGAGTACCTAGGGTTCAATTTCCTTTTTTTTTTTCAAATATTCTAACTCCCTTGGTCGGTGAAACCTTTAGAAACATAAGGTCTCCAATTTCAAATTCCAAAGGTTTTCGCCTATTGTTAGTGTATAATTCTTGCCGACTTTGAGCTATCAACATATTTTCCCAAATTATATGGACACTTTGTTTAGCTTCTTGGACCACCTCCGACCTTTTGTTCCCCTACTTCAAGCCAAGCAATAGGTAATCTGCATTTTCGACCATATAAAGCCTCATACGTGCCATACCAATAGTGGCTTGATAGCTGTTGTTATAAGCAAACTCAACCGAAGGTAAATAATTATTCCATGAAACTCCAAAGTCAAGAACAAATGCTCTCAACATATCCTCAATCATTTGAATGGTACACTTAAATTGGCCATCCATCTGTGGGTGGAAGGTCATGCTAAAAGCCAAACTTGTGCCTAAGGCCTTTGACAATTTCTTCCAAAATTGACCAGTGAACTACTATCCTTTATTAGACATTATTGTTACCGGAACACCTTGTAGCCTCATAATCTCATTAATACAAATTTGGGCATACCTATTGTCAATTTTGCACATGCAATTATACGTATCGAACAAGTAATATAGACAGTAAGTCCATACTATGGTTCCCATAAGGATTTGTTTCTAAAGTTTCACTACGTACTAAAATTATATAACAAATTAATTTTATTTAAACAATTTGAAAATTAAAAAGCTAATCAAAGACAAAATTAAAAAAAATTAAATTAACTAGAAAAAATTAAATATGTTGAGAAAAACAGTAAATTAAAGACCTAGGATGGTTTCATACAATATTTCATCTGATACTAGCTTTTCTTGTTATTTATCTTTCTTGGGTGGTTTTACTAACCTAGAATCCAAAGTTATGGACAAGTCTCCATTCAGATACTTGTACAAATACCTAACTTAATTAGTTCACTATATGTCTATAGAAATAAATTAAATTAAGTTCATTAAGCAAGTGTCCTAATTTGGCCATGTATGACAATTGGCGTATGTCTACTCGAATAGCAAATTAGATCACCTAAGTGACGTGAACATACACTACTCAAATCTTTGTCCAACCTAAAATCCCTTTGTCAAGTTTCAATTAGATTCACAGATCAATGAATTATTGATCAGGCAATTAAAGGCATTAAGAAAAAATTTGACTAAGTAAAATGATACCCATTCATGATAATTAACAGAAAACAAGTATTTAGACTACATGTTGAAATCCACCATAATCCTAGATAAGCAAATTAGTTCATAATATCTAAATAAAGCATTATCTAAAGAAATTTAGCCATGAATTCAAAACAAGAAAATAAGAATAACACAAAAGAGAGAAATAAACTAATGTCGAATCTTGGTAAATTTCAAAAACCTCTCAAATGCTCTTGAATTTTTGCTTGATTCTTAGTTCTAATTCTCTAGAAAGCTACTGCTATTCTCCTCTCTAAATACTTTTAAAAAGTCCCTCAAATATGTGCAAGATGTCTACTTTCCAATTTTCTGTCAAAAGTTTTAATTTTGGAAATCGGGGTGGCGCCGCTACCTTAACTTCTTGGCACCACGATGGTCTACTCTTGTCCATTTGTATAGTGCACCCCTCCAGCTTGGGATCATGGACATGATCCTCGCAATGTTGCGGCGGTAGTTCCTTCATGTAATGCCCCATATTTTGATATGTTGATTAATAGAACTTATTGGATATCAATTGAGGATGAATTAGTGATATAAAAAGTGATTCAAAAGTGAATCGATGCATAATAAGACATTTTGGGTGCCAAGGAGATAAGTGAAAATTTTTGAAATAAAATAATATTAAAATATTAATATTTTATTGAGTGTCGAAATTTTTCATGAAGAAGGAGTATATGGTCAATCTAAGTGGGGGAGAAGAAGAATGAGGAAATTTCAGAGAAAAATGACATTAATGGGACCCACGTGTCTTTATTAAATAAAGCTAACGCGGGTAAGTAAATATTTAAATATTTCGGTGATACCGCATTGAAGCATAAACTTGATATTTTATTGATAAAAGTGTTAAGGAAGAAAAGTGGAAAGAAATTGGAATTAAAAGATTGTGGGAGGATACAATTAAAAAGGGTGAAAACCTTAGAAGGTAAAATGATAATTTTGACATTAAGTTGGTCAAAGCTTCCTTTGGAAGCTTTGACTCTTCATCCTTATCCCATGGCTGGTTTTTATCTCCAGCCACAAGATATTTTCTTCTTCTCCTCATGCTTCACGCCATTTTCAAGCTTTCATGCCAATTTCACCTTGCCACCATGCATTTGAAAAGAAAAATGGCTTTGTTTTGCAAGGAAAACCGTATTCTTGAAAAGAAAATAGATGAGATCAGTTGAAAGAAAGGAGAAAGGAAAGAAACAAAGGAAGAAAAAAAGCTTGATTTTGGTGATTCAAGCAAGGAAAGGTAAGGATTCTTGTTTTTGGCTTGAGTAATCTTTGAAAATGAGTTAGTGACTAAGAGAAACGTCTTGTGGCAACAAAGATTGGCTTGATTGGAGAAAAAATAGGTGACATACATGCCAATAAACCCGTGGGTACATGATGGACTCAAAGTGGAAAAGGAAAGCAGTAAGCTTAACATTATGGTTTAAAGCCTACAGTTAGTTGAATATTGTGAGGAATTATGGTTGTTGAAAGGATCTATTTGCATAAGCTAGTTGAAAATTGTTAAGTTTGTATGGCATGTTGTTTGAAAGAAATGAAAAAGGAATATTGTGGATGGAGAATTGAGAAACAAAGTATTGAAAGTTAGATAGATAATGATGCATATAAACTCGAAAATAATTGAGTAAAAGTGAGAATGATTGTTGCTGCCATATAAGTAGTTTATGTTGAGAAATATATGACGAATTTGAATAAAGATCATTGGAAAGGTTGAAATGGGCACTTGATGTTATAAACAAGTTGCCAATACTTATAATTTAAAGAATTATGCAAGCAAAGGATAAAGGCAACTTTGGTAAAAATGTGTCAAGATGTATATGAATATGCAATGTTAAGTAAGGAAAAGTGGTGATTCTAGCATAGTATGAGTTATTAACATGATGGTAATGTTTCAATAAGGAGGAAAATGGGAACGATAAACACTAAGATTATTGAATTTGGATTGTTGCTAGGAAGTATATAAGTAGAAAAGTTTACCATGGCGGCGTGCCGGGTGAAGTAATGAGTGACTGGCAAGTAGAAATAGCTATATACGCACCTAAATCAATAGCAACGAAGCATCCCACTATTGTAAGGTGAGTGGGGGGTGCCTATTTCAAAATTTCCATAACTATATAATGTTATACGTTTTATAAACGTTGCCAGATTTCATTAGATACAATTGTGGAAAGCATGAGCTGTTAGCCTCGATAGGAGATTTCTAAATGGATTTACAATGATTTATACGCTGTTATTGTGGAAAGCATGAGCTGGTAGAACTCGTAGGAAATTGTGGATGCAAGTTGTTTTGAAAATTGTTTTAGATATATCTATAGATGAGCTATATACGTAAAGTGTTTTAAAAACCGGGAAACCAGCATTTTATATTGTTTTGCCTTCAAAATCTGTTCCTTGTATCTGTGGGTGATATGCATAGTTTAAATAAAATAGTTAAATGATTTAAAATGCAAGTTTTGAACATCGGTTTTAGTCCGATCTTTGAATAAAAGAATACACCATGCCTTTTTATGTGTAAAGTAATTTGAAAGGTTATTGAACCTTGGTTTCAAATAGTTTTAAGCGAAAGACTTGGAAACCTTAATTTGATTTTTGAAAATGGTTTTGACAAACCAAGTGCATCGAGAGTAGGCCAACTGTCACTTCAGTTAATTGTGACCCTCGTGCACGAGTGAGCTATAGCTAAAGAACCTTTAAGTCACTGACGGGCAGTTAGGCGTGGCAGGGGCCACGACCTGTGATATGTATACGTGGCTAGGCCACAAGTGACCCCGATTGAGTAAGACTCTCGGATGTGAGCGGTATCGACCGCTTGATTCTCTAATGTCAGCCAACATCGTGGAGACTACCATGGCTATGGGAATCCGATGGAGTAAGACTCTCGGATTGTTATTATGTGGAAGTGGGTCCACTTGTTGATATTATACTTTCCAACTCGAAAGTCTTGTGAGTTTTTAACGTGTGCTCTCTTGCATGGTGGACAATTAAGATTTTCTCTGTAGCACCCATTGTTTAAATAAAAGCTTTAAGTGCTTACTTGACAAACATGAGTTGATTTAGGTGGCCGTACACTTTGATTTCTTTACATGCCACACATTTTGGGATGTGCTTATCTTTATATTGTATTTCATATTTTGATGGCAATGATGTTTCCGGTGATTAAAACTCTTTCTATTACACTTATTTTCGGCATTGTTTTGCCAAAGAAAGCATTGTATTATGATTTTACGATATTATTTTTACAAGGAACAAATATTCTCATTGTGGTTTGGTTTATAAGATTTGTATTTTATATTCTGGTTTTATCATTCAAATGATCAGCTTATTGCTTGTTTCCTATCTTCTCCTTGCTCACGAAGTCGATGATCAGTAAGTCTGTGAGACTCACCCCCTTATTTCCCTTTTGCAAATAGTGATTGGCCTAGCGTGAAGTCATCGGCACTTATGGTCCATCACAAATAGGTAAAAGCATCTCATAGCAATTCATTCCAAGTCACTCTACTGTTAGAGGTCGAGTCGTAGCATTTTGTTTATTTAATTGTAAATGGATAATGGCCTTGGTACAAGTATTAAATTGGAGATTTTAGACTTTATTGTATATACTTATGAGTATATGTTTTAAAGATTGAATTGATTATTATAATTGTGGTTCAAGTTATGATACGAAAGTATATGGTTTTAGCACTAATATGGATTGGTGAATGAACATAGTGCATTATCGGGAATCTCTAATAAGGCTTGTTTGGGACTTGGCGGGTTCTCTTGAAGGTCTCGAACGTCGGTAACGGTTGAGGAGCGGTTGTTACACTTCAGCACCACGGCCATGAGAAACTTCAAGCCATAGCCTCAGTCACCAGGCTGCCATATGTGAAGAATTGCATCTATCTATCATCTTCAGACATTATTTTTACCTTGATCTGTTTTGAACTGAGCAAAGTGGTAAGCATGAAAATTGTAGCCCATTCTGTTATCTTTCAAATGAATGAAAAATCACATCAATTGTACTTCTACAGCTCAATTTATCTTTAAATTACTACAATATATATGAGTGACACCTTCACCATACTTGTGTTATCATAACTCAATTTCACTTTGCTCATCACATATCTTGCACAAAACCATGAGAGAAATCGAAATTAACTCTTCTTAAAGTAAATTAAAAACAAAATAAAGTAAAATTGAATTAAAACAACTTAATTTAACTATTCAACATGTAATCTAACTTACATTAGAAAAACACCTAAAATGCTAAAATCTGAACCTAAAAACTCAATAGTATAGCTATGAAAGCCCCCAAAATGTGTCAAAATAATTCTATATAATAGAGTTATCATACCCCCAAACTTAAAATTTTGCTAGTTCTCGAGCAAAACAAAGAACAAAATGCAATAACAAAAATAAAGAAAACATTTAACTAGAGTTTAATTGCACCATTTCATTAATTACCTTTAATATCCCCAAAAGTTACTCCATATTTATAACTCTAATCCACATACAAATATTATTCAAGTTCATGTCTATTAGAAGTGTTAGCTTTATAATAATGAGAAAAATATCTAAAAGGGGGGTGAATTGGATTTTTAAAAATTCTTTTCAACAAATTTAAACTTTTTATGACGGTAAGTTTGAAAACAAGTTTCTCAAATTTGTTTTCACTTTAAAATATGCCAAAAATAATTTAAGCAAAGTAATGACCAAACAAGTTGAAAATAAATTTTCAAACTCTTTCAGTCAAAATGCACTAGTGTAAAATTTTAATAACTTCCAATCAAGTCAAGCTAAAAATAATTTTCATAAATTTGTTTTTCTATCAAATTGTGTCAATAATAATTTGAAGAGTAAATTAAGGAATAAACAAGTTAAGAAAAATTTTGATAAATTCTTTAATGGAAATGCATAAATTCGAGAAGTGAAAATAAAGAGAGAAGACACAATATCTTTATAAAAGTTCGACTTCCTTGCCTACGCCTTCTTCTTTAGCTCACTAAGGAATTTCAAATCCACTATGAAAGATACTTTTTAAGGCTTAAGCATAACCTTTACAATACCTTTCAAGGATCAAGCATAAGCTCTCAATACAATGCCTTTTATGGATCAAGCCCAACCTTCATAATGCCTTTTAAAAGCTAAGGCACAACCTTTTCTCTCTTACAATTTTGAATAGCAAGGATACCTCTAGAAAGTGGGTTTTGCTAAGTAAGTATAATGCAGGAAGAGTGTGATGAGTATAAAAATACGTACAAAAGATACGAATGAAGGCACAAAGGAATTATAGCACAAGAAAGTTTAAAAGCTTGGTGGAAGAATGTGAATTGCTTGCTCTAGCTTGGTTTTTCTTTATTTCTTCTCTTTCTCTTCATAGGATTTGATACTTGAGTATTTGATGTTTTTCTCCACTCTTTTTACCTTGTAAATGTGTTGGAGAAGTCCTTTTGTAGTTGAAGAAGCTTTGGAGCCATTGGAGAAGGTTTGGTGAAGAAAATTGCCCTTTTTCCTTTGATTTTCATGTGTAAGGACTAGTTCTAGACCAAATGTATCCATACATTTTGGAAACGTATCCATGCAGTTTGGAATGGAATGTATCAATACATTTTAGGTAGAACCATTCTATTTTAAATGTATTGATACTTTTGACCAAAGTATCAATCATCATAGCTTCAAACATAGAAAATTCTTCTTTTTGAACCTAATTTGATGTCAAATATGTGGACATTTCAAAGTCAAATCCAAGGGAGGTTTAAAACTAATTTAAACAAGTTTAAAGCCTATTCCAACAAGTTCAAGAATCATTAAAGGAATTTTCAAAACTCATTCAAGTAATTTTGAAACTTTTCACATGGAAACACTTAGGCTCTTCAAAACTTATTTAAAAAAGTTTAAAAACTATTCAAGCAAGTTCAAAAACTAATTCAAACAACTTTAAAAATTATTCAAACAAGTTCGAAGATCATTAAGTAGTTTTTGATCACTTTTCTCATGGAAACACTTAAGCACTTCAAAAGTTAATGTTTATCATTAATAAATTAAGTTCAAAAATATTTTCAAACAACTTCAAAAATTATTCAAACAAGTTCAAGGATCACTCAAAGAAGTTCAAAGATCATTGAAGCAATTTTGATCACTTTTGTCATTTCAAAACTATAATAATTTTAAACCTGATAAAGCTAACAATCTCCTCCTTTTTGATATCACAAAACTTTGAGCAAAATTTGCTTGTAAAGAAATACTCCCCCTAAGTTTAATCATGACTTACTTTGATTTGAAATTTTAACCTTTTATAAAACTTTGAGAAGAGTTAAAATATTTTACTTGTAAGAAAAATACTCCCTGTTAAGTTTAATCATGAAATACTTTAATTTGAAATGTTAAGCTTTTATAAATCTTCAAGAAGGGTTAAAATACTTTGAAAGATTCGAAAACCGCCCTTCAATAGTTGCAAAGTTCAAAACTTGAGTCAAGCTACAAGATCAATCATTCCTTTTAGAAGATGCAAATTTTCTCAATATCTTTCCCCCTTTTTGTTACATCAAAAGGAAGATGGAAACACAATAAGCACAATTTTTGCAAAACACAATAAACATAATAAGGAATGTACAAATTGTTGAGAAAAAAAATGAATATTCAATAAGCACATTTATCACTAGAGCAATTGTGAAATATATGATACTACCAACATTCAACACAATACCAATTGTTAAATATCAATATAAGGCTCAATACACCAATTGATAGATATAAGTAAAAGCTCCCCTTTGTAAGAGTAAATAATCACAAATCAATGGTGAGGGGTAAAACCATTTTAAAGCTCACTATATCCATTGGTAAAATACTAGTAATTAAAGGCTCCCCTATTTTTAGAAGGACATTAACCATACCAAGCATATCAATTTGTTAATTGCGAAGCTCAAACACATTTAAGAAGGATTAAAAATAATTTAAAGCTCAAGTGAGAAGAGAAAATATAAAGCTTGATGCTAATTTAAGGCTAGATACCAATTGAGTAAGCTTAAAGCTTGATATCAATATTTTGAAATGAACATAAAAACTTGATATCAATTGTTGATCTCAACATTACCAATTACGGAGTCAAAGGATATTACCAATATTGAAAGACATCAAATGTTGGATTCGCACCACAACTTGTTAAAGATATCAAGTGCTAATGACACCAATTGTGATTGAAAGAAACATGGGACAATGCATATGTAAAAATCAATGATAAACTCCCCCTTAAGAAATCATAAGATCAACACCAATTATTAGGAGAAATATGATGAGCTTACAATAATTGAGTATTCACGTAGATATTCAATATGTTCATCTAATACTCAACTATTCATGGAACTACATAAGTGTCAGCATTTAAGTAGATGTTCAACATATGCATCAATTACTCATATTTTTCAAGACGTTTATGCAATTAGTTCCAATACATGTCCAAGGCATTATTAGTCACCAAGCATCATTTAGCATTCTCAATTTTCATCAAGCATTATCCATCATTGAATACCATCAAGCATTCATTATGTATTCTCAATCATTATCATCATCATCATCAAGAAAGTATTACCAATCAATATCAAGCAATTATTACTAAAGAAATCTCCAATTCATATGAAAATGGCAACTCAAAGAGAAATTCCATATCAAAAGAATATCATCATTTAGCACTATTAATCATCATGAATTATTCATATAGCAAGCATTCTTCCAAATCATTGTCAAGTAAGCATTTCAAGAAATATTCTCCAAATTATATATGAAACTATCAATTCAAGGAGAATTTTCACATCAAGAAGATATCATTATCAATGAAGCATTACCAATGCATTTTACAATTGTTGCAATCATGTAAGAGAATATTATGATCAAGTAAGCACAAGCATGACTACAAGAAATGATATGGTTATCTTCATTAATCATGATTCCAATTTGTTTCATGAAATGCAAGTATAATTTTACTTTTCCAAAAAAAAAAACATATACCCATTAAAAAGTATGCAATCATTAAAGATCAAGGTACATGTTATTTCTCAATAATCTTCATAATTCATGAGTGATACCAATTGTTATAAAATATTGAAAGTAAAGCACTCAACTCATGAATATATTCAAAGTGAACATCCAAGTATAAATGAATACCGATTGTCAAGATTTAAGAAATGAGAACTCAATCTAAACACATTAGGCATCCATTTCAAACTCAAGCTATAGGTCATATTTCATTTAAAGTTCTAAGTCATTAAAGGATAAGCTATAAGCTAAACTGACCAATTGACGTGCATCCACTTTTTAGGTCATGTATACAATAAAGCTCATGGAAGACATAGTCAACATTCAAGCACACATTTAAGAAATATTTTAACTATGTCAACACACAATATATTTCATGATCAAACTTGACTAAGTTATGAAATTAAGCACTAGTAGTAGTTTGATCTCTTAAGTCAAATCTTTAGACTTCCTTCAGTAAGGTCAAGCAAAATTAAAAATCATCTAAGCATGTAACTTGACCAAAATAATAGATGAACCAAAAATATTTTTCATTAAGTTCAAAGAGTTTATCATGATCAATTTCATATGCATAATTGATAACTCTATGATATAGAGTTATTTGAGCTTAATTTTGATAGTAATTTAGCTTAGTTCTTGTAGTAATGCATATAAATTAGTGGATTTTATTTAATTATTTTAAATTAGTTATTTTAGGTTAGTCAATCTAATCTTAGTTAAATTTATGTTTAATTTGGTGTTAATATGGTTAAGATAGGTTGTTATTGATTTATTTGTGCTTTTGTAGGTGTTTGATGAAAGAAGAATTTTAGTGAAAGAAGGAGACCAATTTTAAGGTGCAGATTTCCAATGCACATGTTTTGATATTTTGGTCATTACTTTCTCTACAGAGCTCCAAATGAAGCGATTCTTTGACCATTGGAAAGACAAGAGAAAAATCTACAACTTTTATGTTTACACTTACCCAGTTCGGCTTGGAAGGTGGTCAAAAATCTTGTCAAAGTTGAAGTATTGCAGCAGTCCTAGAACATTTACGATTTTGTTATTTAATTGGGTAAAAATGTGACTCACATAGTCCGATAAGGAAATCCCAACTAAAATTGACTTCTTTCTTCACCCAACTTGGCCTAACTTTAAAGCCTATAAAAATAACTTTTCGGAGGACTTAAAGAAAAAAGGAAGAAAACAACATATTGACATTTGAGTGTCAAGCCACAGAGTCATTGAAGGAATTTGAAGGATTCAAGGAGATTTGGAGATCAAGAATACAATCCTTGGTTTTTTCTATCTTTTTGTTATTCTTTTATTCCCTTGGTTTTAATGTTTAAAGTTTATTCAATGATAATGTATGACTTGATAGGGAACTAAGTTTTTAATCTAAGATTATGATTGAACTCAATATGTAGTCTGAATTATTTATCTCTTATTTACTTATGTTTGATGGATTTAAGTTGTTTATTTTATTTTATTTCTTAATGCTTCTAATTGACTGGCCACCAATTAGATTGAATTGAAAACCTAGGTTAAACCTTGATGAAGGAGATTTAGGTAGACCTTGAATAAAATAGTCTATGATTAAATACACTTAGTTCATTAGGTGGTTTGATTTGTATATATGGTAGACATACAGCTATAAGCCATACGTAGTTAAAATTAGAGCACAAACTTAATGAATCTTTCTTCAAATATAACTTGCATAGACATATAGTAAATTAATAGGAAGAGGTATTTTTATGAGAAACTCGACAGAGACTTGTAAATAATTTAAAACTCTAGGTTAGCAACTTAATCCATTAAATTGAGTTAAGAGAGAGAGATAATAATTAGATGAAGTATTGAGGGATATTATAATCTTAGGTTTGGTAATCACTCGAATTTAATAAAGTAAATTTGCTAATAGATTTTAGATTAGTTATTAGTTTATTAGTTTAAAATCTTTTTTTTTTAATTTTAATTGTTTAGATAAAATTAGGGTGTGCTAATTTTAGTAGTTAGTAATAAGGATTAATTTAATTCTCTGTAGGATCGACACTCTACTCATCTCTACATTATCTTTGCGATATGTGCACTTGTGTGAGTAGAAAATTGAACAACAATAATCAAGGAGTCAATCTTGAAATAATCATTTAAGTGCAAACATAAAGCGTATTTCAAGAGTTGTTCCTAGACTAAGCTTTTGAACATTTCAATTTTTCAGAAAACAATGATTTAATCAATATGAGCACATGACCATTTCATTCTCAAAAGATAATGTTTTCTATGTAAGCACATGACTAATAATAAGATCAATAAATTCAAGCGTTTATGAACAATTTCCCATCTTTCAACAAGTTTTGCAATTTCAAGAACATATAGGTGCACCATATTATCATGAGAATGTTCATAATGCATGTTTTTAGGAACCAAGAATCATCTCTGGAAAGAAATTCATGGAACAATTTAGTACAATGGAAAAGAAGTGAAGTAATAAGGCATTTTAAGGCTTTAAAACTTATCCATTTTGGCTATTGGATGAAATGTATCAATATATTTTTATATTTATTGATTCTTGTTCTTACATGTATCGATGCATGAGCTGCTGTAGCTTAAGAAATAAGATTTTTTTTTTTACTTCCAAAAACTCGTGAAAGGTCTAGAATTGACTTTTGAGTAAAAATGAATTGAAATTTTTTTGTCAAAAACACTTGAAACATCATTTTGAACATGTATAGCCCAAGATTCTTCAATAAAAACATATGAAACCAAAATTTAGCTTTCAGTTTTTTTAATCTTTGCTCATTGTGCTCAAACACTAAGAAGTTAGATAGCTCATTTAAAATTTATGCCTTTAATATGCTCAAGCATGCTCATTTTTCATCATGATGCATGAATATGATGTAAAAATTTACAATACACATGTTAGGAACTGTTTAAGCATAAAATTTAGCATTTTCAACATTTTTCAGCATATGGACAAAAATGCCTTTGAGGTCATTCAAGCATTTAATCATGCATACATTTGTAGCAAGAACAAGTTATAATATCATTTTCAACACAAGGCACACTCATTCAAGTTTTATATCATTGAAATCATTGTAACATCAAGGATGACAAGCATTGCAAATAAATTAGCTCATTTTGCTTGAAAAATGGCATCAATGTCAAATTTTCATACTCAATATCATTCTGAAGAAAACCTTTTCAATCAATTTCACAAATCATAAGAAAAATACGAAGTAAAAGAAATTTGTGAAATTTA
The DNA here is from genome assembly GCF_000208745.1 of Theobroma cacao. NCBI lineage: Eukaryota > Viridiplantae > Streptophyta > Magnoliopsida > Malvales > Malvaceae > Theobroma > Theobroma cacao. The sequence goes on from NC_030853.1 coordinate 4,315,269, forward strand.
TATACATATATCAAACCAATTTTGCTCAAGCAAGCTATATCAACAAAATCAAGGAATTAATAAACCAATTTCAATCAAAGAGAACAAGAGGTTTTGCTAGAAAATCATTTGATAAAGATTTAATCTCTCTTTTCAAAATATTGCACATGAAACATATAAGGTTTGAGTTAAACATGCTTTATGTAAAATTTTGTGATCAATGTCACCCAAGTTTGTTCAATTATGCTTTAAATGATTTATGAAATGTGTAATGAGTATAATGAATCATATTTATGTATACGAAGGGTCATTTCCAAATATCTAACAATTATGTACCAAAAATGCCCTTATTACCATTCAAACTTGCAAGTATGCACATCCAATAAGAATAAGTTAATAAGTTTTTTCATCATGAAACAACCTTATTCAATTTATAAATCATGATAAGCTCAAGGATAGAAAGCATTTATGATAAAGTTTGTTTTTGCCTAAAAAAAAACCAATTCAAGTAGTCACAACTTTCAAACTCATTATCAACCATCTTGAACAATTCAAACAAGTTCTAGAAACCAAGATTGTTTAAATGGTCAACTTATCTTAGTCACGAGGAAAAAAAAAATCAACTTTGCAAACTAAATTTTCCTTGTTTAGACTACTAGAATAGACAATTGTGCAAATCAATCTATTAACCACATTAGCCACTTCACATGCCATCAACATCAAACCTTTTATGCTTAAAGATGTGCTCAAAAATCATTTTTCCAAAAAAATATGAAATCAATTTCTCAAAACATGAGAAAATTATATCAAAACAATTTTCCACAATTAAGCAAAATCAATAAAACTTAAATATATATATAAAAAAAAGCAATTTCCTCAAAAACAATTAATAACTTTTGGCATAAGCATGAGAATATATTCAAGATCAATCATAAGCACATATTCAATATTTAGGCTTATACTTCCTTCAAGATTATGCAATTTATAGCATGTATCATATCAAATCAAATTGCATAACCAAAATTTATCAATAAAGCTCAAGGAGAGTAGACAAATAATTATGCACTTAATATTCAAGCAAGAAAAGGCAATCAAATTTTCAATAAAGAAAAGCAAATAACTTGAGAAATCAAGCTAAGTCAATTCAATCAAAACAAAATAAAAGCAACCAATCAAAGTTCACGATTTGGCAAATAAGAGACTTTTGGTAAAGAAATCATCCATTTTTCTTTATGTGTCTAGAAAGCTTTCAATCTTAAATAGTTTGTTTCTTCTTGCTCTAGCACACGTACAAGAGACATTCGCATTTAATTTTTGGTATCCAAATTTCTTTGGATCTTTAAAAGTTAGTCTCATTGCACATAGTTCCTTTTGGAACCCACACTTGTCTAATCCTATAAGATAAATGTTTTCTAATTAGACAAGTGCATGAATAATGACCATAAAATTTACAATAATTACATGTGGTCCTCTTTAAAAATGGGGAATTCATGAGAAATTTTTTCTTTTCTTTTGTAAATTCTTCAAGCTTCATTTTTACATCTAGATTCTGTTTTTCTAAAACATGAGTTTTCTTTTGGCAAGCTTCAAAATTAATTTTCAAATTTTCATTTTCCTTTTCCAAATCATCTTTTGCCTTCAATAAAAATTCATTTTCAACACTAAGTTTTGAATCATTTTCTTATGTTTCAAATTCATTTTCTCAAATTCACAAGCCAATTCTTCAAACGCATTTTGCAATTCACCAAAAGAATATGAAAAAGGTTCGCAAAGTGATGAGTTTACCTTAAACACTTCAAAAGCCATGAGGCATGATTCGAATTGGATTGAGGATTGAATTTCACTTAATTCATCATCTCTAATTGCCTTGCCACATGTTGAAAATTAACCTTCATAAGGCTTTTCTTCGAATTCCTCTTCCTTCTTTGCTTCCCCATACAACTCTTTGATTTCTCCCAAATCACTTTGGCACTTTCACACTTGAAAACTCTATTGTGTTCTCTATCTCTAAGTGCACAAAGGAGAATGTGCATAGTTTTATAATTGAGCTGAACCATGTTTATGTCATTTGTATCCCACTCTTTTTCTTTCTTGGTTAGCTTCTATGGACCATCAACAATTGTGCTCCAAACATCATAATCATTGGCTTGAACAAAGAATTTCATTCTAGTCTTCCAATAAGTGTAGTTCTCACCATTAAATAGAGGAGGGTTTACAATCGATTGCCCTTCACCAAGAATTGTTGCAATAGAGTTCATGACCACGTCTTGGAGTTAACAAAGATCACTCAAAGGCAATTAAACTTACAAAAATGAGTCCAAGCTTGGATACCGATTGTTATTAGCTCTATAACAATGAGAAAAATATCCAAGAGGTGAGTGAATTGGATTTTTAAAAATTATTTTCAACAAATTTAAACTTTTTATGAAGGCAAGTTTGAAAACATGTTTCTCAAATTTGTTTTTACTTTAAAACATGCCAAAAGTAATTTATGCAAAGTAAAAACCAAACAAGTTGAAAATAAATTTTCAAACTATTTAAGGCAAAATGCACTAGTGTAAAACTTTCAAAAGCTTCAAATCAAGTCAAGCTAAAAATAATTTTCATAAATTTATTTTTCTATCAAAGTGTGTCAATAATAAGGTGAAGAGTAAATTAAGGAAGAAACACGTTAAGAAAAAATTTGATAAATTCTTTAATGTAAATGAATAAATTCAAGAAGTGAAAACTAAAGAGAGAAGACACAATATTTTTATAGAGGTTTGGCTTCCTTGCCTATGTCCTTTCCCTTAGCTCACTAAGGAATTTCAAATCCATTATGAAAAATACTTTTTAAGGCTCAAACATAACCTTTACAATGCCTTTCAAGGATCAAGCACAACCTTTCAATGCAATGCCTTTTATGGATCAAGCACAACCTTCACAGTGCCTTTTAAAGGCTAAGGCACAACCTTTTCTCTCTTACAATTTTGAATAGCAATGATACCTTTAGAAAGTGGGTTTTGCTAAGTAAGTATAGTGTAGGAAGAGTGTGATGAGTATAAAAATGATTACAAAAGATAGGAATGAAGACACAAAGGAGTTATAGCATAAGAAAGCTTAAAAGCTTGGTGGAAGAATGTGAATTGCTTGCTCTAGCTTGGTTTTTTTTCTTTCTTCTCTTTTTCTTCATAAGATTTGATACTTGAGTATTTGATGTTTTTCTCCACTCTTCTTACCTTGTAAATGTGTTGGAGAAGTCCTTTTTATAGTTAAAGAAGTTTTGGAGCTGTTGGATAAGGTTTAGTGAAGAAAATTATTGTTTTTCCTTTGATTTTCATGTGTAACGGCTAGTTCTGGACCAAATGTATCAATACATTTTGAAATGTATCCATAAATTTTAGGCATAACCATTTTGTTTTAAATGTATTGATACTTTCAACCAAAGTATCGATATTTGTAGCTTCAAACGTAGAAAATTCTTCTTTTTGAACCCAATTTTATGTCAAATACTTGGACGCTTCAAAATCAAATGCAAGGGAGGTTTAAAACTAATTTAAACAAGTTTAAAAGCTATTCAAATAAGTTCAAAAATCATTAAAGCAATTTTCAAAACTCATTCAAGTAATTTTGAAACTTTTCACATGGAAACACTGATACACTTCAAAACTTATTTAAAAAAGTTTAAAAACTATTCAAACAAGTTCAAAAACTCATTTAAACAACTTTAAAAATTATTCAAACAAGTTCAAAGATCATTTAAGCAATTTTGATCATTTTTCACATGGAAACACTTATGCACTTCAAAAGCAAATGTATGAGAGATTTTTAATATTAATAAATTAGGTTCAAAAACATTTTCAAACAACTTCACAATCATTGAAACAAGTTCAAGGATCACTTAAAGAAGTTCAAATATCATTGGAGCAATTTGGTTCATTTTTGTCATTTCAAAACTATAATAATTTTAAACTTGATAAAGCTAACAATGTCTCAATTCAAGTGAAAGCTTATCATTAAGTGAATTTCTCTGTGTGTGTGCAATCTTCTCACCTAGACATTGTACAATCTAAATAAGTTTATATTCATGCAAAATTCAAATTAGTAATAAAATTTCATAGGTTTGTTTTTTATCTCTCTCTCCATTAATGTAAACTAACACTAAATCAAGAATCAAGAGGACTTTTATTAACTTGTAATGTATGGCTAGGGTCAAGGTGAGATATGGGACAATGTATGGCTCAAATCACCCTAAGCACATAATCATTCTTGGACCTATTAAGTGGTTTATTTTCTTTCACCTAATAAACCCTTTTTCATCAAGACTTTTCTCTTGTACATCACTTCATCATTTTTGTTCTTCTTCGTTTCCTTTTTTCTTTTTCTCAATTTCACACCCCCAAACTTATTTCTTTTATTGGATAGTGAGATGAATACAATCATATTTTTAACTTTTCTTCATTTTCCATCTGTACTACCTCTTTCACTATTTAGCTCATAACACCCTTAAATTAACTTGTATACTTAGGAATGAGAAATGCAAAAGTTGTGAAAATATCTATAAAAGGGTCTAGGTCAAAAATAAATGTTCAAACAAAGAAAATGTGTCATTCGGTTAAAAGGGGAAACTAAGGATAAATTTTGTAAAAGAGGCCTATAAAGGCTCAATCGGTCCCAAAAGGGCCTAAATCATCTCTTTCACTAAGTATAGTCCAAGATTTTGCCTTAAGAGAGAATAAAAAAAAAATTCTAGAACTTAATACATAATTTAAATTTTCACATTCACATAAAGCTTCTTTAAATTCGTACAATGAATCTAAGCAAAAGATCTAGTGCTCAAAATGTAGAAATTTGAATTTAACAATAAACCTTAGCTTAAGAATTTACGCAACACCCAAACAATATTCACATGTTTCAAAGAATCAAAATATGAAGATAACCAAATTCTCATCATTGGATAGGTAAATTAAATGAAATTGGAACAACTAAATCTAGTTCAAATGCAAATACAAATGAAAAAAAATTAACGAAACAAGAGGCTGCACAAACTCTCGAGTCTTAGAAAACTTACCCATGAGATTTTGGAAATTTTGAACTTTGAATATTGTATTGCTTTGTTTTGGTACAAGATGCCACTTAAAAGGAGAGCTACCTCAAGGGCCGTAGGAAAGCAAGATGCCCAGATTAAGCCTATGGAACAACCATGAGTGTCCACGTCAAGGAGCCGTGGTAGACCTAGAGTAGTTAAACATGCTTAAAATATGGATTCGAAAAAGATGTATACTGGCGATGAGAATGTGGGAACTAGGGATGACTCTCATGCAGGAGGAGGTGTCACCCTAGAGGATTTAGCAACAGGGCTGCAAAGTTTGGCTCATAAATTTGTAGAATTTGGTAATAAAAGTGAGGCATAATTCGAGGAATGGGTTGACTCTAGTTCACAAGATCCGGATTATATGCTATAGTGTGAACATTTGAAAGGGGCTATTGAAGTTTCTTTGGTGGGTTTCGTGAAGTTTAAGTCCACATCTTTTACTGGTTTAGATACAGAGGAAGATCCGCAAAGTTTTTTGAAAGACATAGAATGTATGCTTTGGGATGCTTCACACATCAATCAGTAGAATTGGTGGGATTTAGATTAAAAGATGTGGTTAGAATATGGTTTATGACTCTTAAGAGTAGTAGACCATCAATGTTAGCCTTAATGTCATAGGAAGAAAGCTTTCCTAAATTGCTTCTTGCCTAAGAGCATGAAGACTCTAAGGCACAAGAGTTTGAGTCTTTGAGATTGACCCCAGATATGACGATGACAGAGTATGATGCCCATTTCACCCAATTATCGAGATCTGCTCCTGACTTGGTCCTAATTGAGCAGAAGAGGATTAAAAGATTTATTAAGAGATTAATTGAGCCACTATTTAGAGTTCTTGCCACCCAAAGGTTTGCCTTCTATGTAGCAATGGTGGATATGGCTAGAATGATTGAAACCAAGATAATTCAATTTAAAACGGATAGAGGAAGGGGTCGAAGAGCTCGAATACAAGGCCAACAGGGTCGTAGAGTTTTAATGCGACTAGGAGTCCAACATTTATATGACATCAGAGTTGTGAGTGGACCACTCTTATGCGTAGGCCATCAACGAATAGTGATTCATTTACCCCACAATCTAAGTGAGAACAATCTAGCGAGGCATCTAATCTAGGCCTCAAGCATAAGGGTGTTTTGTGTAATTATTGTGGCAAGACACAAAGTGGATCGTGCCATAGGGTAACTAATCCGTGTTTTGGATGTGGTCAATCTGGACATTTGATGAGAGATTGTCAGATGCAAAGGCAATTGACTGAAGGTGTGTCACAGCCCAATTTTTGGGCCATGACCGACGCAAGGGCCCAATGGGCTCAACCCACCAAGCCCAAGCAAGCCTACTTACATGATCTTATACATTAATCCATATTCCTTTAGAATCTGAAATTCGTAATACTCAATTACAATTCCTTTGAAAACAATTCACAAAACCTAGTCATGCATTCATAATGGCATCATCAACCATTATATACCTATGTAGAATAACAAATGAACCTTAATTTTCACATCAAATATCCATATACACATAATTAGACCTCGACAGTCAGCGGAGTGACTCTAGGTACGATTGATAACACTTAGTGGCACGTTAAACTTATTGAGCAATGTATAGGGAGGAGCACCTCGTCTTAGGACCCAATCACCTTTAACTCAGAAAACCTAAAACATGAATTTAAAAAAAAAAACGTGAGTACAAACTCAGTGAGTGAACAAAGGAAGGGAACAAGCAACACTAATGAAGGTTTTAGAAAACATGATGTACTTGTTTCAAAAATAATGCAATTGAATTAATTTTTTTACTAAAAACCCCTCATTCAAACCCTTGGTCGCTTAGTCACTTGATGACGAAACACTCATGAACAACAAAGAAGTTGAGAAGTGAACACTTTAGTAAAATTCAAGCAAGTCAAGCATAATAGATTGACTCTCACTGCATCAAAAAGGCATTCTTGCTGCAATGAAATTCTAGCTAGATAAAATCTAAGGGGCTTTCACTGTCACCAGGAATATCCACTCATGCCACATTGCACATTAAATTGAACACATTGACAATACTCAAAGTTTTCATTATTCATTTCAATCATATATTATAACCGTAAACTTTCTATCACATATACATATAGAAACATATATACACACGTACACCACCCCACTTCATTCATCGTCATGTGCACTCCCTACTTGCACATTTCCATATCATCATCAACATCATCATCATCATCATCATCATCATCATGTGCACTCCCTACTCGCACATAGCGGGGTCATCATCAGCTCATATGCACTCCCTACATCTGCACATAGCTAGAAACCCTCACTAGTCCTCAGCTCATGTGCACTCCCTACATTCGCACATAGCTGGGTCATCATCAGCTCATCATTATTCATCAATGCACAACATATTTATATACATAGATACCAACATAATATAGGAGCGCACGGATTCATCCTTTTACACATTTCACATTTTCACAACATCGAGACACTTTTATCAAGGGCTTGTTCCCTGGCACAAATTTTTAAAGAAAGGATAGATAAAATCATTCAAATGTTTCACCCAAATACATTTACATTTCCCAAAGCAAATTTTGAAATGCAAGTTCACTCACCTAGCAACAACGAGATATTAAGTCGCTATTTGATTGGAGGTGTCTCTAACTATTTTCACTGGCCGGTCACTCGTTATTTACTTCGACACGCCACCACAGTTCTCTAACCTTATCTTTGCACTTCCTAGCAATAATACGAACTCAATATATTTAATTACATATGTATACGGGCAGCACTTCAATCAATTAATCCTTACTCAAATTTATATTTTTCATCCTATCAGGAAACCATCTTCAATTAACTCACATTTTAATACATTTTTACCAAAATTACTTATATCCATTGATTACGAAATTCCTTAGATTATATCACCAGCAACTTATTTATGATGTCACGTGACTACTTCAACCTTTCTAAATAATTTTCGCCCAAATCCATCTTATATTTCCACACATAATCCACATATATGGTAACAACAATCATTCTCACTTTTACTTGATTATTTCCTAGTTTACATGCATCGTTATCTATCTAACTTTCAATACTTTGTTTCTCAATCCTCCATCTACAATATTCCTTTTTCATTTCTTTTAAACAACATGCCATACAATCTTAATAATTTTCAACTAGCTTAAGCAAATAAATCTTTTCAACAACCATAATTCCTCACAATATTCAACTAACCGTAGGCTTTAAAAAATAGTGTTAAGCTTATCGTTTTCCTTTTCCACTTTGAGTCCTTCATGTATCCATGGGTTTATTGGCTTACATGTTATCAATTTTTCTCTAATCAAGCTAATCTTTGCTGCCACAAGACATTTCTTTAAGTCACTATCTCATTTCCAAAGACTACTCAAGCCAAAAACAAGAATTCTTACCGTTTCTTGCTTGAATCACCAAAACCAAGCTTTTTCTTCCTTTCTCTCTTTTTCTTTCTTCTCCTCCTAGGGTTTAGATGTGCTGAAAATTGGGGTTAAAGGCTGTAAAGAAAACATGGAAAGGAAAGTGAAGAAAACTTGATTTCATGGTGGATAAAGAGAAAATGGCATGGAAACTTCAAGAATGGCGTGGAGCGTGGATGAAAAAGAAGAAATATCTGGTGGGGGAAAGGATAAGGTTGGTCTTGGCCTAAAAAAATTAGAGTCAAAGCTTCCTTTGGAAGCTTTGACCAAACTTCACATAAAAATACCATTTTGCACTTTTTGTTTCCTTCCATTTTAATTTAGTACTCCCAACACTCATTTAACTCCAATTTCCTTCTATTACCTTTTTCTACACATGTACAAACAAAGTATGAAGTTTGTACTCCAACACAGTGTCCCCATAATATTTAAAATATTTATTTGCCCGCGCTATCTTTACTTAATAAAGACACACAGCCCCATTAACGTTATTTTTCTCCAAAATTCTCTCATTCTTCTTCTCCCCCATTTAGACTGACCATATACTCCTTCATGGAAAAGTTTGACATTGAATAAAATATTAATATTTTAATATTATTTTATTAATAAAATATTATTTTATTCCAAAAATTTCCTCTTGTCTCCTCTTGTCCCCTTGGTACCCAAAATACCTTATTATGGCTCAATTGACTTTCGAATCACTTTTTATCTCATAAATTCTTTTATGATAAAAATATTATTATTTTATTATTATTTCCTCGTGTGCGGAATATTTTATCCTAAACTATTCTTTTCATCTTTCATCATTTCTAAATATTATAATTAACCTCAATTGGCATCGAATAAGCTTTATTAGTCACCATATCAAAGTACAGGGTATTATAGGGTGATCATGGATATGGACGGCAAGTGTTTAATGCTCCACCTGGAATTGCACCGACTAGGTGAAATGTTAGATGTGACAAAGGCAAGGAGGTAGCCTCATCATCTCGAGGTAGACCGACACAACCAAGTAATGATGGAGAAGGTCAAGTGAGGGTGTTTGCTTTGACACCGCAAAATGCTCAAACTTCTAATATAGTGGTCACAAGTACACTTTCTATTTGTGGTACCAAAGCCTTAGTTTTGTTTGATCTTGGATCGACACATTCTTTGTGTCCCCACATTTTGTGCCAAAATTAGATCAGTTTTGTAGTGATATGGAGGAAACCCTAATTGTTACTACTTCCTTAGAGGAGATGTTTATGGCAAAATATGTGTATAAATCTTGTGTGGTTCGTATAAAGGACAGGGATACGTTAGCAGACTTTGTGCTATGGCTAACTTTGGATTTTGATGTGATATTAGGAATGAATTGGTTGGCATCCTGTTTTGCATAGGTAGATTGCTACCATAAGCTTGTGAAGTTTAAGTTTCCAAAGGAATCCTCATTTTTGATACACAAGCATGGTAGCCTAATGGCTGTGGGAGTTGTGTCGGACATAGCCACTAAGCCAATGCAGAGGCAAGAAGGCCAAGGGTACTTGGCAATGACAAGAAACACTTCGATGGATGACGAGAGTGTGGATTGTGTACCAGTAGTAGGTGAGTACATGCTTACCTAAGGATTTCCTAATTTATTCTCTTATATCAAGGTGGGGTTTTGTCACGACCCAAATTTTCGGGCCATGACCGGCTCAAGGGCCCAATAAACGTAGTCAATTAAGCCCAAGCAAGCCTATCGATTTATCCTACTCATCATTCCATCAAATATCACTAAGTCACAAATTATAACTTTAAATCAAAATAGTAATAGACATTGCCAACTCGTATTGGCATTTCTCATTTATTATATACATACATTATCTACAACATGTATTCCAATAATGTACATTAGGTTCACCTATACATCTCAAAAAGAAGACTTGACTTCCAGCGGAGGGACTCGGATGAATGTACAGCTACTGAATGCCGAGACACCTACCAAAAGATGGACACAGGTCTACAAGGACACCTCATCCTAGTTACCGGCTACCTCGTGATCTGAAAACATGAATTTGAAAATGGTAAGTATAAACTCAGTAAGTGAATAAGGAAGGGAACAAGTATACCATAAGGAATCTTTAATGAAATCATGATGCATTCTTTTTCAAAACAATGCAATTTATTTCTATTCTTATTGAAAACCCCTCATCAAGCCCTTAAATGATTAATCATTTGAAAATCAAGGACCCATACAATAACAAACCATTTGAAGAATGTCTTTCCGCTGCAGCGACGTTGGGATTTAGTTATTAACCAAACGAGGGTTTCTCAACCGACCGAGGGTTTCTCACTAAACCTCCTCATTTTAAACTTAACTCTTTTAATCTTTAATGTTGGAAGTCCATGCTCCCATATGGTAGCAAAGAAGTGAAAGATAGGGCAGCAATTTGACAAGATAAGAGACCAAAACATAAAGTTTTTCGCTGCAGCGAGATTGAATCTTGCTGCAGCGAAATTTTTACCCAGAAACAGAATGTTTCTCGCTGTAGCGAAATTGCAACCCAGAAAATAGAAAGTTTCTCGCTGTAGCGAGACCGCATTTTGCTACAGCGAGAAGCTTCAGTGTCATTCTCACTGCAGCGAAAATGCATCCTCACTGCAGCGAGTTTTCGACCAGTGTACCCCTCTAAATTTGAGAGTTTCTCGCTGCAGCGAAATACAGGGCGTCAATGCAAAATTTACCTTTCTCCCAAAGGAAAAACCACCCTGCCAAAAGGTCCAATCCAACATGAAAACACATAACAATTTCTCAAAGTTTAACATGTCAAGTTTCACATGCATTACAACCATAACCCAGTATCCATCAACTTCCTATAACACACATATTTACATATATATATATATATATATATATATATATATATATATA
>NC_030853.1:4326913-4345259 GCF_000208745.1 Theobroma cacao
GGAATGATGGTGCTTCCTTAAAAACCTAGGATCATATTAACATAAACAATAGATTAATTTACACACTATGAACTCTAAAAGCTATCTCTTAGCTAGTTTTCAATTGCCACTTTAAATGGCTATCTATGTTCACTATCTTAATCACTAAAAAGTAATGAACATAATAAACAATAAAATAGCTCATAAATCATAATTACTAGCCATTTTCTGCAGCTAAAAATCAAACTTGGTGCATCACTCACCCTAGGGTTCCTTTGTAGTTGGATTCTCTTCCAATAGCTTCCAAATCAATGGAGTGATTCTCTATTTCTCTCTCTAGAATGCCCAACTAGTGAGAGAAAGTATAAAAACAAGATACTTCAAGGTTTTTGAAGTTAGAAGATGAAATAGCACAAGGGTTTATGGAAGGGTGCACCAAAAGCATGAAAATTGGAGCTAGAGAGAGAAAGTTGTGGAAGTTTGAAAATCAAGCTTCCATGGAGTTTGAAGAAACGTGAGAGAGGAGAAAGGAAGAAGAAGACCAGCTGCTGGAAAATTCAAGAAGCTACTGGAAATTCAAGGTATTTATAGGCAATCTTATCTTTTCCTTTAAAATTACGAAAATGCCCCTTCACCAATTAACTTACTCTCCTCCAATCTTTTATGAAATCTTTTTGCTCTTTTAACACTGGGAAAATATCCATAATGGTCTAAACATACTCGGGTTCATAAAAACTTAAAATTTTAACCCAAGGTGAAAAATGACCATTTTGCCCCTGTTATGAAAATTGTTAAAACTTTTAGTTTTCTTCGTGTTTTCATCAGCACACATCATTTATACTGTCTTATGCCTATTTAGGCCTTAAAATATCATAAAACTTTCTTCTGGAAACCTATTAGAGAAAATGACAAAACTACCCCTAGCTCATATTATTACATCTATACTTAGTTACAAGCCTATAGAAGTTGGGGTCTCACAGGTTTCACATTCTCCTTATGATCAAATGTTGAGTGATGACTAAGTTTCTTGACTTGAAGCAAGCTTGGTGAAGATCAAACACCTTTGAATGTCTTGAGATAAACTCCACCACTTGTGAACCTAATTTGCACTTTCAAATATCTCAAGAGTAATTGTTAGGGAGATCATGAGGAAAACTTATTCAAGTAGGTTTAACACTAATAAAACTAAGTCATTCAAGCTTGTAGACATTTATGAAGTGAGTGTGTGAAAGTCTAATAACTTCAAGAATTCACACAACTAAAAATAATCAAACTTGTAATCATGTAAGAACAAATGTATGAGAGTTAATCATTTCAAGAACTTGTTCAGTATGACTTTAGTAAAGCAAATGCAAATTTGAATCATTTTGTCATAATCAAAACTATACTCATTTTCAACCTAGCAATTTTATGCATTTTTTACAAGTTTCCTTTTTTTTTTTGTTTAAATTGACAAGACACTTGGAGAAAAAGGGTGTCTACAACTGCATTAGTGGATTTTGGATTCAAATAGTCCAAATCTAATTATTCTTTATGGCAAAGAGGATTACGAGCAGAGAATTCATAGCTTTAACAATCTATGTGGATGATATAATGATCGATAATTCTACAATAGAAGCAACTAATGAAGTGAAACAATATTTGAAGTGAAGATTTAAGCTCAAGGACTTTGGTGGGCTTAAATATTTCCTTTGTTTAGAAGTAACAAGGTTAAGAAAAGGTACTTTTATTTGCCAAAGGAAATATACTTTAAATTTGATAAATGAGTATGGGATTTTAGTGGCTAAACCTACATCAACACCCATAAATTATAATCACAAGCTTACAAAGAGCGATTTTGCTACAAGGTTTGTGGACTCAACTACATTTAGACAACTACTAGGAAGACTTTTATACCTTATATTTACTAAACCTAACATTGCATATGTTATGCAACGCATATCATAATTTATGGAAAGGCTTAACATTGTTCATTTACAAGCTGCGTATAAGGTTCTTAAGTATTTGAGGAAAGCTCTTAGGTAGGGCATTCTTATGGGATCAAATTCCAACCTGCATTTAAAAGTGTTCACTAGTAGTGATTGGACTAGACATAAAGACACAAAGAGGTCCATTATAGGCTTTGGTGTTTATTGGTGATTCCCTTGTTAATTGGAAGCCTAGAGAACAATCTTTAGTTGCAAGGAGTTTTACAGAGGTTGAATATAAGGCAGTGGTGCCTGCTTGTTGTGAACTTATATGGATTTTGTCATTGCTTAGAGATTTTGTGTCACATCCTATTTTCGAGAACATCATTGGCATAAGGATCACCGTGAGTATGGCCTACTAGGCCCAAGCAAGCCTTTCAATCAACACGTGTGGGCTTGTCATCCATCACATTCATACAACATCCATACAATGTCATAAATTCACAACTAATGAGCACCATCACACAAATATGGAATTGACTAAATGCTCAATTTCAAGCCCAAATTTTTGGGTTTTGTCATTTTAGGGCCAACCGTTTCAATTGTAATAATCAAAGGCCAAATGTTTTCAACTCCTTACAATTAAGGGCTAAGGTGAGAAGTGTTTGGCGTGTGTAAGACACACCCATGACTTGGACGCTGACTTGGAAGGGTAAGATAGGAATGGTAGCTTTGTCAAAAAGTCTTTTTTTGTCAAGTCAAAACAATTAAAATTATGATGTGGCATGCAACAACTTTTTTATCATGGCGTGTAACAACTAAATTTTTCAGCATGGAGTATAACAACTAAATTTTTTAACATGGAGTGTAATAACTACATTTTTAACATAGTGTGTAACAACTACATTTTTCAACATGATGTGTAACAACTAAATTTCCAACATGGCATGTAACAACTAAATCTTTAACATCGCATGTAACAACTACATTTTCAACATGGTGTGTAGCAACTAAATCTTCAACATGGCATGTAATAACTACATTTTTCAACATGGCCTGTAACAACTAAATTTTCAATATGGCGTGTAACAACTACATTTTCAATGCTATTTTTTGTCTCAAGTGATACACGTTCCATCCACATGTCAACTTAGCCCTTAATTGTAAGGAATCGAAAACATTCGACCTTTAATTGTTACAATTGAAACATTTGGCCCTTAATTGAAAAAGTGCCCAAACGTTGAGCCGCAATTTAAACATTTAGCCTATGAAATTTCTCAACATAAGTGTGGAATTGCTTTCATTAAACATTTACATTTGTATAACACATATATTCTATGGTTTGGCACATCCCATGCCATTATCATCTATGGTTCTTTCATCATTGGTAGCATTATTCATATGCACCCTTCCATGGCTAAACACAAATATCGACAATCATATAGCAAACATGAGTATCCAAATACTTATTTATGATACCAAATATCAACATGTCATATAAACAATATAAGACTCTCGACACACTAGGGAATGTAACAACACCAAAGGGTTAGAAGGAAGGCATTATTGCACCTACCAAATGCAAGTTGAGTTACTCCTCCATAAAGCACCAAGCTAAACGAGCTACTGATCTATAAAACAAAAATAAAGGAAACTAGCAGGTGAGTTCCAAAGACTTCATGAGCAGATACGAGAAGGGGACAAGCCAAAGAGAATAGTTTTTGCATAAATCATCAATTTATCATAAACATTCATTTTTTTGCACAATTTTAACTTTCTCAGTCAATTCTTGAAAATGAAATTGTTTTAAATCAAATAACTTTCTTTATATCAAACTCCACATTTCATAAACTCATTTATGAAAGAAAATAATTGAGCACTAATGGAAACACCTTCTGAAACATTTTATCTAGTATCAAGTCCCTCGCAAGGGTTTTGGTTCCTTGTTCTTAAACTCGCCCTTTGGGCATTTTAAGCATTCATACTTAAATCATATTGTAACACCCCTAATTTTTGGTACGAATTATGTAAGGTAAATGAAGCCAATTGATGAACTAAATTGAACCTTTGGTATATATGTTTAAGAATTCAAGGCATGCCTATGTCTATAGAGAGATGGTCCAGGAATGTATGAGTATGTAAAAGCTAAAAGGATATTGTGCATATGCTTGACACATGAATGATATAGTGCATTTGTTGGCTCTAAGATGAGTATGATATGTACATAAATTATGACACGTTAATTGATATTCTATGTGGCACAAAGCATGAATGAGAGTTGGTGTGCATGATGGATTTGTGTGTTGATTTTAAGTGAAATATGAATGATTAAAGGTTGTGGGAAAGATTTGGAATGAGTTTTGGCCTCAAAAGAACCAATTGTCACGAATTTGAACCTCAAGAGTCAATCCTAGTGCTTGAAGGATTGATCTTGTGAAGCAAAAGTTTAGGGGTAAATAATCTGTGAAGTAAAGTTTAGGGGTAAATAATAGCATTGGCCCAAGATCGAGTACAAAACCCTTGTAGTCGATCCTAGGGCAGGAAATGAGATTTAAGGTAAACAATCTAGTCCAAGACCGAGTACTAAGCACCGATAGTTGATCCGAGGTGCCAGATCAACAAAAATTGGGTTTAAAAGCCTCTAAAAAATCCTTCTTTTTCTCCCATTTCTTCATTCTCTCATCCGATTTCTCTCAAATTTTACCCCACTCAAAACCTTCACACTCTAATGCTAGATCTTTGATTTGAAGTGCTAAAAGTAAGAGATTTTACTCCAAAAAGCGTAGTTGGTGAATTTCCATTTTTTTTCTCTTTAAAACCAAATCTTAGCTTCTAAGAATAAATTTTTGAAGCACTTGGAGTTGTTTGGAGTAAATATGGAGTTGGGGAATGCTTTTAGAGGTAAGATAAAGCATTATAGTCGATTGATTTTCGATTTAAACGTACTAACTCAGATTCAATCTTGGTCCAGCTTTGAAGAAAAAATTACCCTTTTGTGTTGACTAAATATTTGGGGTAAGCAATAGCATAATCCAACTTCTAAAGTATGGATTAGTTCATTGTTGAAGGATTTAAGTTTATTTGCTAATATGCTAAAGATTTAGCTATTTTTAGAAAAGTTGGAAATAATCTAAAAGCCAAGATTTGGCTATAAAATGAAAAGTTATGGCATAAATAATAATGCTCATGTATTGCTGATGCTAGATGATTATGAGAATGAGGATGATGCTCAAGTACCAAGTTGCATGAACTGAAGCTAAGGCATAAGCGAGTTACAAGTAACAGTGATGACAAAGAACCCTTAAATTGTCAAGGTGAGTGGGAAAACTTTTATGCATAAGAGCATAATGACTAAGGTGTATATATGCTTCAATAATGATAATGCATAATGTGTGTTGTGTAGGAACTATAAGCATGTCTAGAGGTAGAATTCCTAGACTAAAAAATATGTGAGAATGATGTGATACGCCTAGAAGGGTTATGCGTAGGCTAATGATGTTGATGTGAATATTAGTTAATGTAATGGAAATGATGAAACTATGTTGAATATCTATATGGTCAACATTTCTAGAAGTGTTATGCCTAGACTAGTGAATGTTATGGAAAATGTATGATATGCCTAAAAGGATATACCTAGGCTGAATGTAGAATGTGATATGATGGTGATATAAGTAAATTATGATGAAATGAATGAGATCATAAGTGCCAATAAGTATTAATGACATGATGTATGTGTTGTCCGTGGATAATTCCGGACAAAGTTATGATGTTAATACGAATGTGTACATGATGAATATGTCTAGAAATGCTATGTCTAAACTAGTGAAAGTTATGAGAATTATGTGAATTGCCTAGAAGGATTGTCCTAGACTAAGTAATTAACGTGCCAACGATTATGTTCTTGAGATGAGAAATAAGGCATGATCATGAATGATTGAATATGTCATGATGACTAGTATGATGAACTATAATTGTGTTAAGGAATTTGTTCCATCTGTAGATGATTCCAGACAATGATATGATGTGGATTATGTATGTTTCGTCCGTAGATGATGCCAGACAATGATATGATATGATATATGTATGTTCCATCCATAGATGATTCCGAACAATGACATGATGTCAGGTATGTATGTTCCATCCGTGGATGATTCTGAACAATGTTATGATGTTGATTATGCATGTTCTATTTGTCGAGGAATTCCAAGCAATGGATATCGTGAGGTTGAGTGTGTTCATATCCTTGTGACTATGCATGTTTCACTTGTAGGGATGGTGATTTCGTCTCGCTTGTGATTCCCACCTGCTGTTCAATGATGATTATGTTTGTGCCTCAGGGACGGTGGTAACAAGGGTAGTGGTTGAAAATCCCGCTTGTGATTTTCACTTGTTGTGTAAAATGCCACCTATGGAGATTAGTCCGGGTGATGATGTTCGTTGGAATATTACCTCGAATGAGGATTGTGATGCCATCCGTGGAGAGATTGCTTTGGACGATGACTTTGATATTCCATCAGTTGCTTTGGCACTGGGCATGATTTGTTTCTCCGTCGGTTAGCCACCGTGTGTGATTTGCTAATGTCTAGGGGAGGAGCCCTTTATGAATGATATGATGACTACGTAGTGGCATGCCTTAGGTTTTGAAATGTGACCCATGTTATGTGATGTCATGAATTGATGATTAATGCGAAGGCTTGAGGTAAGAGCCATACGTAATTGATGTATGATTGTGATGTGTTGCATTATTAGAAAGCTCATAATTTAGCCATCGAGGCGAGTGCTATCAAGTATGCATGTTGAATCATGTATGTAGATAGCCATATGATGGGCTGGTTCATACGGTGGATTATATTGACAATGGTATGTTGGTAATGATGTTGAGTGAGTAAGGTGATGATGATTATACCACTTTAGTATATTAATAAAAGTATGCAGCGTAGTACAGCTACCATGATTATGAGAGACCGAGATTGATAGGTGATGTAAGACTTACCCCTATTATGAACTTGCATGAGATATATGATATGCATGCATGATTAGAGGATATGTGTAGCAACTATCCTTGCACATTTACAATTGATATATGCTCCCACTCACTAAATACTAATGTGACTCACCCATTTCAGTTGTGTTGTGTAGATAAATAGACAGGAAGGATTGGTGGCTAGCATTGTCATTTAGATAGATACTTGATTTTCACAGTTGGTAGGTTCTCCGGTGATGAATACTCCGCTACGTCACAATCTGAGTCTTAGTTTATGTGCGCTTCCGTAATGCAAATAAAGTATGTCATAAAGGAAATATGACGACATGACGTTGCCTTATGCTATGTAATGGATGTTTAATGACTTAGTAAATTAGCCAATGCATGGCTATATGTATGCTATGTTTAAGTCCTTAATGTTATTGCAAGTCGAGGGGCTAATGTTGAATGCTAAAGAATTTAAGTTGATATGAGATGATGTTGGCTATGAGGATTTATGATTATGATATATGTTTAAAAGGACTTAAGTGTGAAGGCTTGCTTGGGGTCTAGTGGGCTTGCCTATTGGCCTTGTGCGCCGATCATGGCCCCCAGGTTTGGGCCATGACACATACAGGATCCTATATTAGGACCTACCATGTATCACATACGTACCCAACTTGTAAGCTATAAGCATTCACATAAAAATGCTCATTTCATCACAATACCATCATACTTAAAATGAATAGGAATGCCTTGGCATATAATAACATGAATAACATCACAATTTCTCCCAACACATATCATATAAATTGTGCTTTAGCACATAACAATGTGTTTCCTGCCACTGACACAACATCGTGGACTGGAGCCTGATAACTCAATGTTATAAAGTTATTTTGTCACATTTTGAGTATTAAATTGGTTAAGTTCTCAAAATTTAATTTAGGAATTAGGTATTTTTATTTATTTGGCTTAGTTTAGTAAATCATGTTGGGTTGATTTAATTTAAATTATTTTATTTTAGTTTGATGACAATTTGCTTTTAGTTTAGTTATTATTGAGTTAGTTTGTTGCTTTGATAGGTGTGCAAATAAAAAGGGCTTCAATTGTTAAAGAAAAGTGCATGTAAGGCCCATCCTTTTCTTACACATGTTTCAATATTTTGAGCATAACTTTCATTTTAGAAGTCCAATTGACTTGATTCTTAAGCCAATGGAAAGCTAGATATAGGGCTACAACTTTCATGTTTACCACTTTGCCCAATTCAGCCTAGATTAAGGAGAAACTTTCATTACATGTTAAAGGAGTGCAGTATAGAAGACAAGACAAAACATTGGGTGTCGCGGCCATGGATGCATGAGTGCCGCAGTACCGTGAAGAGAAACACACAAGTCTACAAAATAGAACCTTGGGTGCCACGGCACTGCGGAGCCGACATGATTTCCCGGGTAGAGCAAAATCTAGGAGTTGATTTCGAGTAAGATTTTAAGCATTATCTAAAGACCCCTTCAAAGCCCTTAAAGGAAACAATTAAGATAGATTTTCTATGAAGAAAAAGAACTGTCAAGCAAGCAAGAAAGCGAGGAAAAGCTCTTGAAGATTGAAGATCAAAAACCTGATAAATCTTTCTTTCTTTTCTTCTTTAGTTCTCTTTATACGTTCCATGTTTTATATCGATGGTTAAACTTTTTTGGATGATGTTTTTAATAGCCATGAGGAACTAAATTTCTTATCTAGAATTGTAATTGAACCCAACATGTAGTTTGAATTTTTATTACTCTTTCTTGCTTATGATTAACAGTGTTTGATTTGTTTATTTTAGTCTTGTGATTAATTCGTCTGATTGACTGGCCACCAATTAGATAGATAAGATAACCTAAACAGAACTAGAAGAGGGAGTTTAGTGTAAGCCTTGGATGAAATAGCATATGTTCAATTTCAATTACATGAGATGATTGATTTGATTTAGGTGTAGGGTAAAAATACACTTTCATGTCATATGTAACCATAATTAGAGTCTAAGCTTAATAAGCCTTTCTTAATTAGAATTTGCATAGAAATATAGTAGATTTAAGAAAGATATTTTATAAGAATTTCGAAAGAGGCTTATAAATACATTAGAACTCTAAGTTAACAACTCAGTTGTCTAGTAAGTGAAAAGAGAGTACAAAAGATTCAAATGAAGTGTTGAGGGGATATTGTGGTTCTAGACTTTTGTTTAATTGAGTTTATCTAGTTAATATGCAGTTCTTGTTATTAGTTTTAGTTGCTTTAATTTTCAGTAGTTTTAAAAAATTATTTGTTTGGATAATATTGAATGTGTTAATTTTAGTACTTAACAAATTTTGGGTGCAATTCCTCATGAGATCGATACTTTACTTTCCATTATATTACTTGTTAACTATACATGCACTTATGTGGTAAATCCAACAATAAAGCCCTCTATCTACTCTCTGTTGCCACATATAGTGTATCATGATATTAAACTTGGGCCTGCTGTTTACTACCATATACTATCCAAATCATTAGTGCCTCGAAGGTTTGGGGCCCTTTGTCTATAGTATGCCATCTACCGATAGCAACAAGATGGTCTAGGGCTCTCCACCTATGCCCTGTATGCCATCGTATCATCACGCATGATAAAGAATGTGGGCCCTCCGTCCACACCTTTTCACTCCACAACTTCACACTTTATAAATATAACCATACATACAAACAAACTTAACACAACCATACACATTAACAAATGTACAAAACAATGAGTAATATCATGCTCAATCAACGAAGCCCATGCTCACATCAGCATATGCCATCAATATTTCCATATCAATTTCAAACAAGAGGATGTACATCATCCATACCAAAAAATTCTATATTCATATGTCAATTCCATATTGGTTATACCAAGGAAGAATCTTTGAAATGAAATCATTTGAAAGGGCTTGTCCCCCTTTGTTCAAAACTTTCTTGAAAATGTTTTGATTTTTGTTATTCTCTTATTCTCTTGGTTTTTATTTTTAAATGCTTAAACTTTATACAATGATCATGTGTGACTTTATGGGGAACTAAACTTTTTATCTAAGATTATGATTGAACTCAAAAAAAAAAAAGTTGTCTATTTTATTCTATTCTTAATGCTTCTAATTGCCTTATCACCAATTAGATTGAATTGGAAACTTAGGTTAAACCTTGACGAAGGAGATTTAAGTAGACCTTGAATAGAATAACGTATGATCGAATGCATTTAGTTGATTAGGTGGTTTGATTTGCATATAAGGTAGACATACACCTATAAGTCGTGCGTAGCCTAAATTACAGCATGAACTTAATGAATCTTTCTTCAATTTAATTTGTATAGATATATAGTAAATTAATTGGGACAGTTATTTTTATAAGAAACTCGACAGAGGCTTGTAAATAACTTAGGACTCTAGGTTAGGAACTTAATTCATTAAACTGAGTTAAGAGAGAGAAACAATAATCTTATGTCTAGTAGTTAAGTGAGTTTTATAAAATAAATTTACTATTTAATTTTAGTTTCAGTTTAGTAGTTTTAAATTTTTTTAATAAGTTTAAATTTAATTGTTTAGATAAGATTAAGGTGTTACAATTTTAGTAGTTAGCAATTAGGAATTAATTCAATTCTCTGTGGGAACAAATTTTATTTACTATTATATTACTTGTTAACGCTATGTGCACTTGCGTGAGAAATCAACAACAAATGTCACACCTCATTTTTGGAGGGATTGTGACTAGCACTAGAACCTATGTGGGTATGGCCCATTAGACCCTGGTAAGCCTTTTTACATTGTTCCATCAACAATCAATCACAATTTGCTTATTTGCCATAACCATCATCATCATACATGCATAGAACATTAATCAACATAATCATAAACATCCATGCATATATGTAAACACACAATTATAGACTTCTCAACATGAATTGTGTGTACGTTTTCATTCATAATATTTGTACCCTATATAATACATGTAAATTCTGTAAATGCACCCCAGGTACTCATATGGACTCACAGATCATCATTCATAATATTCACATAATTTTATATAAGTAGCTTGCCATTTGATGGATTAACATTCCAGTATAAATAGGTAAAAATAAACAGTAATATAAAGATAGAATCGTTAAGCGATACATGACCTGACTCTCTAGGCTTCAAGAAGGCTACTATATCACCTACTAAGAAAGAAGAACGGATCACAGGGTGGCTGATGAGCTATCACTGAATACAAAACGTGTGAGTCACAAAGATTGTGTGATTGAATATGGGAAAGGGACAAGCCAAGAAAGAGATTTTTTGCACAAATTACATTATTAATGTAAGCATGAATCTTGAAGTAAACATACATCATTTTCAAATTTCTCATAAAATAGAGTTGTTATAAACCAATCTCATTTCTTAGTGAAAGCAACATTTTATAAACATATTGTCACGACCCAAATTCCGGGCCATGACTAGCGCATCGATCCAATGGACGTAGTCCACTAAGCCCAAGCAAGCCTATTAATATAACCTTTTCACCATTCCATTAAAAGTTACGAAGTCACATTTTATGACTTTGAATCAAAATAATACTAAACATTGCCATCTCATAATGGCATGCCAATCAAAGAGTACATATATTATCTAAACATAATTTAATAATTTACATCGGTTTGTCTACACACAACAAAAGAGTACTCGACTTCTAACGAAAGACTCGGACGAATGTACAACTACTGAATGCCCAGACACCTACCAAGGGTCGAATATACGAAGACACTTCGACCTAGTTACCAGCTGCCTTATGATCTGAAAACATGAAGTTGAAAACGGTGAGTATAAACCCAGTGAGTGAACAAGAAAGGAACAAGCATACCATAAAGAATGTTTAACCAAATCATGATGCATTCATTTTTCAAAACAATGCAATTTGTTTGAGTTCTTATTTAACCCCTCATGTAAACCCCACATGAGTAAATCACTTTATGAAAAGGGTTCATGCTCAACAAAGGATTTGGAGAGTGAAAACTTTAATAGCATTTATGTGAATCAGGTCAAATAAACGACAGGTTCTTAACTTAAATTATCAACTAGCCGAGGGTTTCTCACCAAACCTCCTCATTTTAAACTTAATTCATTTATTCCTTAATGTTGGAAGTCCATGCTCAATTACGGTATTAAAAAAATAGAAAATAAAGTAGTAACCGAACCAAATGAGGAGCAAAACAGAAAGTTTTTCGCTGCAGTGAGATTCAATCTCACTGTAGCGAAATTTTTGGTCTCAAAACAGAAAGTTTGTCGCTGCAGCAAGAAGCTACAGTAACATTCTCGCTGCAGTGAGATTTTCGGCCAGCCTTACCCTCCAACCCAAGAGTTTCTCGCTGCAGTGAGAAACAGGGCACCAGCAAAAATTTTCCCTTTCCTCAAGCAAAAGGCCACCTTGTTAACATAACCAACACAACATGAAACTCATATAATTTCCCAAAGTTTAACATGTCAAATTTCACATGCATTTCAACCATTTACATATTCATGAACTTTCTAAAACACACATATCTATACATGTATATATATATATATATATATATATATATATATATATATATATATATATANCGATGATGACCCAGCCATGTGCTAGTGGAGAGTGCACATGAGCTGATGACGATGGGAGAGTGTGCTTGATGATTAATATATATATATATATTAATCATCAAGCACACTCTCCCATCGTCATCAGCTCATGTGCACTCTCCACTAGCACATGGCTGGGTCATCATCGGCTTATGTGCACTCCCACTCGCACATAGCCGGGTCCACATCAACATACACAAAAGCACCCAATGCATATCATGCATATTATCATATTGTGATAACACATAAACCATTGTATAGCACATTTTCACAATATAAAATCACTTCACCAAAGGCTTGTTCCCAAGGTACATTTTCAAAGGAAAACTGGATAAAATCTTTCAAATGTTTATACAATTGCATTCACATTCCCAAAACAAATTTTGAAATGCAAGTCCACTCACCGGTATTTATTGAGCCTTTAACCGACTCTAACCTCCCTAATGGTCTAATTGGGGCTATGGGACTTCGTTAGAACCTATCATCACATTAGCATCACCAATATGTCAATTCACATACTTATAAATTCTAAAAGCTTCCTCTTAACTAGCTTTCAATGGCCATTTAAATGGCTAACTATTCTCACTACCCTTATCACTCTAAAATGAATGAAGATCCCAACTACCAATTCACCCACAAATCTAAACACTAATCATTCTCAACACCAAAACTCAATTCTAGTGTACTACTCACCTTGGTAGCTTGTATTTAAAATTCTTTCCAAAACTTTCAAGCTATTTTTAAAGCTTCCTCTTTCTCTCTCTAAAACACCTAACTAGTGAGAGAGAGTATAGAAATAAGATTTTTCAAGGGTTTTAAGGAGAGAGAATGGAAGAGCACAAGGGTTTATGGAAAGGGTGCACCAAAAACATGAAATTTGGAGCTATTTGAGGAAGGTTGTGGAGCTTTCTTATCAAGCTTTCATGGAGGTTGGGAAGCAACGTGAAAGAGAAGAAGAAGAAGAAGAAAAGTTGCTGGAGAATGTAGAAGTTGCTGGAAGAAAGAGATGTTTATAGCCTAAGCTTATCCATTCCATTTAAATTACCAAAAATGCCCCTCCACAAATTAGCTTATTCTCTTCCAATCTTTTATGCAATCTTTTTACTCTTTTGACATTGAGACAAGGTCCATAATGGTCTAGAAATGCTCGAGTTCATGAAAACTTAAAAATTCTAACTCGAGGTGAAAAATGATCATTTTTCCCCTATTGTGAAAATCACCAAAATTTTGTTTCCTTGTCATTTTACCCATATTTTCATCAGTCATTTATGCCTTAGGCCTACTTAGGTCATAATATTGTTTAAAATCTTAATTTTATGGGCTCACTAAAGA
The DNA here is from genome assembly GCF_000208745.1 of Theobroma cacao. Taxonomy (NCBI): domain Eukaryota; kingdom Viridiplantae; phylum Streptophyta; class Magnoliopsida; order Malvales; family Malvaceae; genus Theobroma; species Theobroma cacao. Next base: position 4,340,737 of record NC_030853.1, read on the forward strand.
AATGACGAAATTACCCCTGATAAAGGATATCGCATATATTACTAACTATGAGTCTATAAAGGTCAAGGTCTCACACATTTAGTTCTTAAAATGAGTTTAACATTTATGTAAAAACCTTAAGGAAAAACAAGAAAGTTGTACCTCACCTATGGTATCGAGTCCTCCCTAAGAGAAACAATACTTAACCATATAAACCCAAGCTATGGGTCACTTACTCCAATCTTTCCGTAAATCATGCGAGCTGCTCATATTCTCGAAACCTCTAATAGGATTCAATCATATAATATTTAGTAATCATCTTTCAATCCATATAACTCAAGTGATCATTTTGTTAATCCATAAAACTCAATCAATGCATTGCAACTTGTTCTATGGATATCTTATAACTTAAAGTTTAATCTACCACTCAATCAAATATTCCAGCATAAGAGGCACGCTCAAGTAGTATCACAATAAAAAGAATAGTATGTAATATTCATGTATGCATTAGGGGTGCTTACTTGGTCCTGTCCTACGTTTAAACATCATAAATAGGTGGTATTTCTGCCCCATTTAAGCTATATACATTTGTGTGTGGTACGATGCCTCGCATTTAGCTCTCATCACTCAAGCAAGAATCACAAGCAGGACTATTACCACCATTCTTGCTTACCACCATCCCTATAGCACTAATTCAAGGCTATATATATAATTGTGTGTGGTATAATGCCCCACATCTAACTCTCATCATATGCAAGTGGTATTCCGCCCCAACTCAAGGCTATATATAACTGTGTGTGGTACAATGCCCCACATCTGGCTCTCATCATCGTATATAATATCAAATATTCATATAAGTCATCAACATATCATACACATACTTCTCTATAAACCATACTCATAAGTAAGCTTATCTAGTAAGCTATGCAGTACTACTTCACATACTATCCCATAAAATCATGTCTCACATATTTCAAGTTTTTCTCATAGAACATATCATAAGCTTAAAGGTCGGAACATCTACCTCCACCTAAGCATTGATCTTTATTTTTCCACAGCAACAATTTAGATACAATTTTACCTTGCATTGTATTTTCTAAAAATATTCCATCATCATACTTAACATCAAGGATGAAGGTGGGAAACTTACATTCATTTATCATCCATAATCCATATACTTTTCTCATTCATCATCATAATGGAATTGAAACATTTGAAGTAAAACATTTGAAAGGAGTTGTCCCCCTTTGTTGAAAACTAATACATGATAGTGATATTTACATACATATATAGATTCTAAAACTTCTTTGATAACATTTGGTTAAAATCATTTTATTTAATATTGTGAACATAATTTTCAAATCATACAAGTCAAACAATTCAATAAACCATACTTAGCTTTACCATATTAAAATACTTTAAAGAGGTGTACCCACTCACCTTGACAAGAAACGACTTCCTCTGAGCTTCGAGTTGTCAAACCACGCTCATTTTACTATCCCAAGCTTTAACAATCACCTAATAAAATAGATCTTATCATAAGTTCCTAGTTTCTAGCAAGAAACCCATTTTTGAAACTAGTATATTTATCGAATAACCTTCCTTTTAAGTTCCAATAAATTTCTAAACTTCAAACCCAATCCATAAAATAAACAACCTTAACTTTCCTTACCTTCACAAGCTCCTTGAAGAGCAAAATCCCCAAAATTCTTAGCTCAAAAATGGAATAAATAAGCTTAAATTTGTAAAATCCCAGAGTTAGGTCATACCCATGAGATTTAAACTCAAAAATGCCAAATCTTACCTTAGAATCGTGTTTGGAAGGTTGAGGGTCTTGAGAGGTTGGGAGAGGGTTGGGATGGTGCTAGGGACAAGTTGGAGGTTGGAAAAAGTGAAAAATGAATTTTGTGGCTCAAGTTGGGTTTTATATTTTTTTTTCACACTGAAACCTTGGAATCGACACCTTGACTCCTAGGTTTCAATTCCTTATGCTTATTTTTCTGCTCAAACTTGCTAAGATTGACACCTTAACCTTGAGGTGTCAATTTTTGGAGGTTCTAGTACAATATTTTGAAATTCTAACTTATAGGAATTGACCCTTTAACCATTAGGGATTGATTCTTGAGTTTCTAGAAGCTATTCTAAGTATTCCATCTTGAAAGGATCAACCCTTCCTTGCTTAGGGTTGATTCTTGACACTTCCAAAAGCTATCTAAGGATCTTCTGCACATTGGGATTCTTCTTACCATCGGATCAACCATTCAAGCTCAGACTTGGAAAAATTCATATCTTTGGTTTCCTTTTTCACCCATTCTTGCAACCATCATTCTTCCATGAATGTAACTCAACAATATGGAGAGATTAAACATCAAATGACAATAAATTTTCATTGGTAATCATCACCAATTCATAAAAAGTTCAAATTTTACCAATCTCCACAATATGAAAAATTGGGGTTTCACAAACAATCACCGAGCATAATAAATCTTATCATAAACCTTACAGTTTCTAGCAAACCCATTTTCAGAAGTAGTTGAGTAATCGAATATCCTTCATTTGAATTCCAACAAGCTTTCAAACTTCAAACAAAAATCGTTTATTGAACAACCTTAAGTATTCTTACCTCCACAACCTTTCTGAAGAGTAAAAATCCCCCAAAATCCTTAGCTTAATGAAGGATTAATATGCTGAAATTTGTAGAAATATAGAGTTAGGTTATAACCATGAGTTTCAAACCCAAAAATGGGGTCTTGAAGGGTTGTAGAAGGGTTTGTAGGCTACTGGAGGTAAAATCAACACTAAAGAAATTAGAAATGAGAACTAGGGCTTATGTTAGGGTTATATAATTTTCCACGCTAGATCCTAGGGATCAACCTTTAAAACCCCAAGGGTCGATCCCTGGGCATATTTTTTTTGCTTGGGTTTGTAGGGATCAACCATAGACCTTCAATGGTTGATCCTTTTCATGTTGAGTAGCTATTTTTAAGTTCTATTTCGTAGGGATCGACCTTTTAAAGCTTGAGGGTCGATCTTAATGTTCTTAGAAAATTTTCTAAATGTTCCATCTTGCAGGAATTGACCTTTTAGCCCTTGGGGGTCAATCTTTTTGGTTCCAAAAGCTCTCCTAAGCATTTTGTTTTTTAGGGATCAACCCACCTTAGGGATCAACCCTTCATGCCTTAACATGAAAAAAAAATCTATTCTTTTAACTACTCTTCTCTTCCATATTTTCAACCATTGATCATCCACAAATATAATACCATTTCATGAAGAATCATTATTCTCAATCAAATAATTGGGAAAACTTCATCCAATAATTAAAATAAAATATAGCTCATAAAATACTCAAAATCACCAAATTCCATATCATAAAAGTTGGGGTTTCAATTTTGGTGTTGAACATAAAACATCAAATGATTCTTATTGTGATCATCAGTTTGCCCAACACATATGCAAGAACCCTATTCTCTATGAAAGGACAAAATATAGAGATAAACTGTCATTTATCATCATTACTCCAAAGCATGTTTCCACTAAAGATCGACTGGCAGATATGTTTACAAAGGCATTCCAGCCTACACAATTCCTCCATTTGATGAGCATTATGGACATCCATGTGAGAGTAATAGGAATCAAGCATGCCTAGTGCGCATGATGACAATTATTAGTTAGTTTTGTAAATTGCAATTAGTCAAGTAAGGGTATTTGTGTAATTTAAATTCTTTAATTTGTTAAGTTTGTTAGTCTGATAGCTTACTTTTGGAGAAAGTTAATGCTATTAGTATTTGCTATAAATAGCACAAATGCAACAGAATTCATTCCTGATAATGAGAATTACCAAAATTACAATTCTTTTATTTGTTCTTCACTTTATTGCACTTTACAACTCTTACATCCTTTTTATTCCTTGTACATGCTTGCGACTTGTTGGGTTCTTTAGAGATGAGAATTTTAAGTACGACCCCCAACTCTAACTTTATTTGCTTATTTATTTAAAACATAAAATAATTGATATAATGACTCACTCAAAAATCAACCCTTGCAATATAATATATGAAAAATTATCTTAAATATTTACAATAGAATTTTTTAAACTTCACAAGTAAATTAAAGAATTGACACATATCCTATTAGTTTATAACAATTTATAAAACTAATTAATTATTGAATGAACATATGATGACTTTTAAACCTTGTAAAATTTAAATATTCCTATAACATAAATTCGTTAACTTTTTCTCTATTTAATAATTTAAAGTTATTAAGAGTCTGTTTGGCCTGACTTTTTTCTAACTTAAAAGTTATTATAAAGCTCTTATGAAAAATAATAACTTTTAAAATTAAGCTAAAGTTATTTGATAAATTTTTTTTATAAGTTCTTTTTTATAAATTATAATTTTTTAGCTTAAAAGCTATTATGAAGCTCTTATGAAAAATAATAACTTTTAATATTATTAGACTAATGGTTCGTGTTAAATTTACTATTTGGAATTAAATTAATAATTTTTTTAAATATATATATATATATATATATATATATATAT